>NC_056742.1:371006560-371211560 GCF_019279795.1 Protopterus annectens
TGCCAAATTTTGGAAAAATCTTCATGTGTATGCGTTTCCACCTCTGCCTCTTCTTCCAAAGGTGCTTCTAAAGGTCAGACAAGACAAGCCAAGGATGATTTTAATAGCTCCAGATTGGCCTCGGCAGCATTGGTACCCATTACTGAGGAATCTGGTAAAGAAGCCTCCTTGGCCTTTACCCTTGATTCCACATCTGTTGTCTCAGAAGGACGGTCGTCTGCTCAATGTCAAGCTTCACTCTCTTCATCTAACAGCCTGGCATATTCTGTTTTGAAAGACAGCAGGTCTCAACTTCCTCAACAAGTTTTAAATGTGATTATGGAAGCCAGAAGACCTAGTACAAGGAAAGTGTACGCAGAAAAATGGAAGAGATTTTATTTTGGACTGCAGCAAAGAATTTGGAGATTTCAGAGCCTAATTTGAGTGTGGCTCTTCAATATCTTACTGAGTTATTGGACAAAGGTTTGTCTTTCTCTTCCATTAAGATACATGCTGCAGCAATTTCAGCTCACTATGATTGTGACCCACCATTGTTTTCACATCCTTTGTTCAAGCAATTTCTTAGAGGGGCAAAGAATATAAGACCCCCACGTAGAGCTCCTACTCCTGCTTGGGATCTCAATTTTGTGTTGGAGAAACTTACTCTACAACCTTTTGAGCCTGCCGCTACTGCTGAACTGAAATACTTGTCATGGAAGACTGCTTTTTTGTTGGCCATTACTTCTGCAAGAAGGGTTTCTGAGGTACAGGCCCTTATGGCGGTTGAGCCTTTTGTGATTTTTCATAAGGATAGGGTATCATTACGTACTAATCCTTCCTTTATGCCTAAAGTGGTTTCTAGTGTGGCTTTAAACCAAACTATTCATTTGCCTACGTTTTATGCAGATCCCCAAAATAAAGGGGAAAAGATTTTGCACACTTTAGATGTACACAGGCAATTGCGTTATTATTTGAGCAGGACTAAGGATTTTAGGCAGTCTCAGCAGTTGTTTGTTTCTTTTGCTTTGAGTTCTCAGGGCAAGCCTGTATCAAAACAAACTATTTCTAGGTGGATTGGGTTTTGCATTGCATTTTGTTATTCCCATCATGGTAAGGAGATTCCGGCTGGGATTAGGCCTCATTCCACTAGGGCTACTGCCACTTCAACAGCTTTTTTAAGGGGAGTGGCAACTAAGGATATTTTGGAGGCAGCTACTTGGAGTTCAGTGCATACTTTCTCTAAGCATTACCACCTTCCTCTCTACTCTTAAGTCTAGGGCTGGTTTTGCCACAGCTATTTTGCAAGGCATGTTATCAGCTCCTGCTTCCTTATGATTTGCCAGCCTCCCTTACCTCTGCTTTGGGATTCTACCCAATAGTTAGGACTGCAGCAATGTGGAATGAAGAACATAGTACAGTTTTGTACCTACCATAAATGTAGATGTTCGAGGATCCACATTGCTGCAGTCCAATTTACCCTCCCTCCTTCCCCTCTGTGTTTAGGGGTGGTTGTGTGGGTGAGGTTATGTTCAGCTGAGTTTTTATATATTGTACATATTTTTGGTGCAGGTATGTTTGGTGTTTTTGGATTTTGGGCCTTATCTTTTCAGGGTCTTCTGACATCTGGGGCAAGAAAAGACTGAGGATATGACGTCGGTCATGCGCATTAGTACCCTGACGTTCTGACGTCAGTCTAATGCGCCCTGACCGACGTCAGCCATATACTTTGGTATTCGGGCCGACTGGACAGCGGACTACCCCAATAGTTAGGACTGCAGCAATGTGGATCCTCGAACATCTACATTTATGGTAGGTACAAAACTGTACTTTTTGCAGTAACTGTAATGCAACTGATCAGTAGGGTGTATCTTGAACGTTCCTTTATCCATGAAAATGGGATGCTGCCAGATGTGTTTTTTTAATCTGTTCATGCCTTGCTTAAATGTTTCTCTTTTTACGATTGTCAGGTGACTACTTTATTTAACAGCAAAATGGTCCTTTGTTCAATGTGACTTTCTTTTAATAACCTTTGTTGTAAAGTCTGATCACATATTGGGAATATAGAGGGAAGTCACTAAACTGTCAGCTATTGGTGTAAAGTTTCAGCCTTCACAATGATTCTTTTTAAGGGCTCTGAGGAGCCCATTCCAAATCTCGGTTTGGTAGGGTAGGGGCAATAGCAGAAAAAACATCAAAATGAAATGGGTTCTAATGTCCAGAGCTAGAGGCCTCCAGTATCTTCTGAAGACAACAGAATCCCCATCATTTTAATGACTGTCTGCTTTGAAACCATTCAGGATATGTCTGTCCCTCCGGCTTCCTGTATCACTATCACCCACCAAGTATAAGTGGGTCAGAGCCCCCTCAACCTTCATGCTTCTTTGTGTGCGCATTAGGAAGGGTAAACAAAAAGAGAGAAGTTCTGAAACTTGGAACACGAAAAAGGCAATTCATGAGATCCAGGTAGATCAGAAAGGGTTTGGGTTTTACTCCATGTTCATTTTAGTTCGGTTAAGAACCTCAAGCCCATTCTAGACCTCAACTATGTAAACAGCTTTCCAAAGGAAAACTTTTGCATGGTCATGATGCATTCCATCCTTCCTAGAATGTCGAGATTGGATGTTCTCTTTGTGCTTTCAGGACACCTGTGTCCACGGAAAAATAGCCAAGTGGTCCAGGAATTCCCTATGCTTCAGATAGGCTTTTCTTCTGCAGTGTATCATTGGGTGACATTTGCACAGTAGCTACTCTGTCCTCCCTTTAATACATATGCAGAGTTTTAGGGCTAAATTTGATGTCTAGGTTGAAGTCCTCTTCAGAGCCTCTGAAAAGGGAACTTCATGAGGGAGACCACTTGAGAGGAGTAGCTTTGGACTTTGGACCTCCTGATACCAGATATCAAAGTTGTCCTAGAGCTACATAAGCGGGTCTAACCTCTCCTTCTCTGTTGTCATGCTCTAGTGGCTTACTGGAGAATTGGTGAGGAAGGCTGCCACACAATATTGAGAGGATGGGTGGACAAAAGTAGTCTGGGATGGCTTTATGTGCTGAGCTACTGAAGTGTTTAACACCTAATGCCATTTGTCCTGTTACAAGTGAAGGGCGTTGTTCATCCAGATCTGCTGTAGTAACTACATAACTTTTTATATACTTTGGTATGGGAGGTTTTAGCCACAGGCTGTCATATGAAGTTCTTTACCAGCGCTTCACTATTTCTGCTAGGTGCCTTCCTATATAAAAAAACTAAGCAAAAAAAGGCGTGTCTGCTGTTTAAATTGAGGCATACAGAAAATCCCGAAAGACTTACGAGTGCTAGGATAATGGGACTTTAAAAGCCCACATTAGACTTTCGTCCTAAATATTTTAGTCACCAAGGAGTCCTTTCATTCCCCAAGGATATTTGTTTGGTTACCTTTTAATCTCGCCTCCGAGTGTTATCCAGGGGAACCTGAATGCATTTTTCAAATGACTGGGCTACTTCCGTTCAAAGTGCTCATGAGTCGCATTTGAATCCTGTAGCAGCCCATTGAAGACAAATTCTGTTCCTTACTTGCCTAGTAAACTCTAGACTCTCTGAAGATGACAAAGTGGAGCTTGTGGACAAGATGTCAAGTACTCTTTTAATAGTAAAGCTTTTCTTTCATATCACATGTATATGCATGTGCAGGTGACACACACACACACACACACTCATCCAGTGGACATTTTTGAGTCACCAGTCCATCTGTCACTTATCTAGGAATGTAGGAAGAGGTGGAGAAAATGCACTAGTGGGAAGGTGACATCCAGCATCCAAAGAGAAGGCATTCCAGCTGAGAATGAACTGTAGAACCTTTTTACTGTGATGCAACTATGCTATTCAGTATGCCACTGTTTCACCCACAGGATAGTTACTTACACAGAAGACACACCCACAGGATAGTTACTTACACAGAAGACAAGGAAGGTTATCAAGAAAATTCCTGCATGATGGGACCTGATTATTACCATGCCAGGACCTTACCCTTGAGCCTCTCCTCAGAGCTAAAGATGTTTGCAGAGTTTATGCTGGTGGTAGCCAGCCACTCTTGCCTTCTAGTTAATCTTTTGTCTTGTTTGGATGGCTAACACGTACTGGCCTACAAATGAGATATTCTTGTGCAGCACAGGGAAATTCAACCCCACACTTTCCACATAGGAATTGCTGTCAAGTTTCCAGAGACTCACTTGACTCTGACGCTTCACTTTCATAAGGTAATTTTTGGGCTTTGTTACCTTTAGAGTATTGGACATGTTGCCTACAGTTCCACTTTATCTGCAGTGAGTTTTTGCCTTTAGACCTTGGGATTCCTGGTAACATCAGTTGTAGTGGTCCCACATGTGAGATACCTCATGAAGATATAACATTGTACTCTGGACTCTAGGGATCCCAAGATTTAGACCCTTTAAATAAATTGCATGAAACAGAAATTTTGACTATAGTGTTCAATGCCCACACTGCAGAATGACTTCCAACGAATGTAACAGGCAAGTAATTCATTGTTTTGCCTTCCCGAGACAACATTCCCAACACTTCCTGTCTAGGGTGTGGGGAATATTGTTAGGCCATATGATTCTTGAGAATATGATACAACCAGTGAAAATCTTCACATCAGTCCAAGCTCAATAATGGTGGACTACACCAAGCCACAACTTCAGTCAGACTAGACACTACGATAGTAATGTGGTACATCAGCAAGAAAGCTGGAATGTGGTCTTTTCCCGTTTACAGGAGACTATTAGAGTCTTGGAGTGTGCCTTAATGAACAATGAACATTTGCATCCCTATAACCAAGAAGATCAAGAACTGGTGTAATGCCACTTGTGATCTTTGCCAACCCTCCTCAGCACAGCATGTTGGTGCTGTATGTCGCGTGTCTGTCATAAGAACAGAAGTGTACTGACATCTGGCCCAAGGCTAGGGAATCAAAGCTGAGAGCGTTTCAGTGGAGGCCCGAGGAGAAAAGCTCCATAAGCAATACAATACAGGTTAAAATACAAGGGGAGAAAAGCTCCATCAGCAATTCAATACAATAAAGGTTAAGTATAAATCGGATTACAAAGTGACATACAATAAAGGTTAAAATACAAGGTGAGAAAAAGCTCCATCAGGAATACAATACATTAGAAGCTACAAAGTTAAACATTTTTTTTCCCAGATGATTACAATATTTACATGTTTGGAGTCTGCTAGTTCTGGATCTTTGGAGCAATAAGAATAAGTAAGAGAGTATAGTGGGAGGTAGGAGAGCCTAGTGGGATCCCAGTTTTTTATGTGGGGTGAAAGCAGGAGCATTTCCATTTGGAAGATAGGCGAAGGAAAAGTTGGGTCTTGAAGGATTCAGTGTGGGGTATAGTCCTAAGTGAAGGAGGCAGAGTGCCATTTTTTACCTAGGGAGAAGGCGAGTAGAAGCTGGCCAGCGGGACATTTGGGTTTGCGGATGGAGATTAGGTTTTGGTGTTCAGATCTCCGTGATCTGTTTGGGATGTATGGAGGAAGGATGTTTTTTAGGGCTGGGCATTTATCAGGGGAGAATATTAACTTGTGAGCAGTGGTTAGTTGTAGATAGTGGTTGGGGAGTTAAGAGATTGTAGGCTGAGGCAGTGGTGAGTTGATGATGTCCTTCAAGGATGCATCTGCAGTCCTAACAAATGGGTTGTCCTGTCGTCAGGCAGCCCTTCGGTCGGCCGGATTCCAAAGTCTGGGTCTGGCTTCGGCTGGTGTCGCACTTCACCCGACGTCATAGCTGCAGTTCTTCGGGTATAAAGGCATCAGCCGACGCCATTTTCCTCAGTCTTTCTTGCTGCGTGGCGCCCGAAGCAGAAGCTGTTCGCAAGTGCCGGTCGGTCAGAACCAGAGATTACTACTACCGAATACTACTTCGAAGACTTCTAAAAAGCTAAGTACCTCGTTGGGGACTCTTTCTTGCCTCAGCCGATGTCAGAAAAAGTGAATAACTGTTTAACTTGTGGGAAACAAATACCTCAAAGATTTCCACTCTTACTGCTTACCTTGTTTAGGCCCAGACCACGACGTAGCAGCTGGTCTAGCCTGTGCTTCTTTTAACCGACGGACGCTTAGACGTCGGTCGGAATTTGCTGAGCAGTTTTTCTGCTCTGATTTTGCTTATATTATGCCGTCGGATCCTCCTTCTTCACAAATAACCAAAAAACGCAGGGAAAAGGACTGACACTCGCGGTCCGCGGTTTTGGCCGAAACCGCGGTTAAGCCAACCGCGAGTGTCTCTGTTTCGGCTGAAACCGAGCAAGCGGTTCTTCCCCCAGCCGAAATCATGCCTTCTACCGAGGCCTCTTCTAACCTGGTGGAATCGGCTTCTGAAATCCAACCTGCAGTTGCGGTTTCTCAGGAATTATCTGACACTATTCCCTTGGATATTTCAACCCCTGCACGTGGAGCTGCTAGGCCTCCTGCAGCCATGTCTATTAAGGCCTTTGCCAGGGCTAAAGCAGCTAAAGCTTCAAAGACTGTGCCTGTTAAGCCCCCCTCTCACAGGCCCAGCTCCAGTTCCCATATGCTTTCTTTGGCAGAGGATCTTATTTCTTTAATTCGTGGATCCCAACCTCATCCAGACAGGGCCTCTCATCCACCTCCAGAGAAGAGGCCTAGAGCAGAAACCCCCAGAGCCAGTATCCACAGATGATTCCTCTGATGACTCAGAAAATATAGACCCTCCTGGGGCTCCTTATTCCCCTTACGAAGACCCTGATTCATTACCTCCGGCCCCTGCTAAGCCCGATAGGTTCTACAGCGTCCCGGACACTCATCTCCATTTATACAAAGCCCCTTTTGCAGATCCAGAGACTATCTCCCAGGGGCCTAAGGCTGTAGCAACTACATCTGCTAAAAACCACCTCCCCTCTGAAAGGGAATCCAGGTCCTTAGAGAGATGAGGTAAAAAAGTTTACACTTCTGCTACTCTGTCAGCTAGGGCTTTGAACTGCCAATTTCATATGATTCAGTATCAAGAGTTTATGCTAGACCAGTTAACTAAAAAGCTGTCCTCTGATGAATCTTTAGATAAGAAGTATGTTCAGGAAATGGTACATAACATACAGCAAGTTAGTAACCATTCTTTAAAGTGTGGCTATGATGCACTGGAGGCTTCCTTTAGATCAGCCATGACTGGCACAGTTATCAGGAGGCATGCATGGTTGAAAGAGCAGGCATTACCGGACCATGTCAAATCAAAGCTTCTAGATGCACCCATGGACAAAGTCAATTTATTTGGTTCTCCTGCACAGCAGGTACTGAAAAAGATGGAAGAGAAGGCGAAATCTGTACAAACGGTGAAGGATTTCTTACAGGTTTAACCTCCAAGGTTTAGCAGGAACTGGCCCTCCAAGAATTGGTCCTTTCCAGACTCCTCTAAGGCACAGAAAGGCAGGAATAGGCGCTCGAGGCAGAAACCAATCCAGGGGTGCCTACAGGGGACGCCAGTGGCAGGGTAACAACCAGCGAGGCACAGACGCAGCCACCACCACTACAGCAACACAATCACAGTGACTTGGCAGTGGCACCGCCTACCAGGGAACAACTGGAAGCACCCTTAGGCGGAAAGCTAGCCTTATTTTCAAAGAATTGGCATTGCATCACAAGGGAAAAATGGATTTTACAAACTATAGACCAAGGTTACAGGTTCCATTTCCATACTCTACCAGAAAAGAGAGGAATGCCAAACCTACCACCTACTCAAAGGGCAGAAGCTCTAAAGCAAATATCTCAATTATTAAGAATGAGAGCTGTGGAAAAGGTACCATCTATGGAGCAAGGAAAGGGATTTTACTCCAGACTCTTCCTGGTACCAAGAAAAGAGAGCAAATGGAGGCCTATTCTCGACCTGTCCGCTTTAAACACATTCCTCATTGTTCCAAAATTCAAAATGCTGACCCTACAGCAGCTTCTTCCCATGCTGGGCAAGGAGTCTTGGCTGGTAACTCTAGATCTCAAGGAGGCATACCTGCACGTCCCCATACGACCAAATTGAAGAAGATACCTCAGATTTCTTGCAGGATCAGAGCATTATCAATTCTCAGCATTGCCCTTTGGCTTATCTACTGCGCCCAGAGTGTTCACGAAATGCCTGGCTTCAGTAATTGCGCATTGCAGGCTTCAGGGAATCCAAATTTACCCCTACCTGGACGACTGCCTGATACAAGCGGACAACAAAAACAAGCTAACAGAAGACTTACAAAGAGTCATTTACCTACTGCAAGCCCTGGGATATACAGTCAGTATAAAAAAGTCAAGGCTGATTCCATCCCAAAGAATAACCTTTCTTGGTGCAGAGCTGGACACATCAAAACAAATGGCATTCCTAACTGCAGAAAAGCAAGAGCAACTACCTCTCTACTTCTTGGCATTAACAAAGCAGAACCATCTAACTGCAAGAAAAGTACTGCAAGCCCTAGGCTTCATGGCATCCTGCATAATTCTGGTCCCTCATGCCAGACTGCATATGAGAAAGCTACAGTGGTACCTAAAGAATTTGTGGTCTCAACACAAGCACAGCCTAGAAACCAAAATTCCAATAATCCCATGCCTGAAGCAAGAGTTCCTATGGTGGGCCCAGGCCTGTCAATCAAACACAGGATTGCCCTTCTGCAACAGTCAACCAAGCCAAACCATCACGACAGACGCCTCAGACCTCGGTTGGGGGGCCCACATGCTGGACAAGTGCATACAAGGCTTATGGACTCAAGACCAGCTGCGCCTGTACATAAATCTAAAGGAAATGCTGGCAGTAAAATTGGCAATCCAGTCATTCAAACCATTTCTCCAAGAAGGTCAGTTGATGATAAGGACAGACAACACCACAGTTATGTGGTACATCAACAAACAGGGAGGCACACATTCATACCCTCTATGCCGGCTGGCACTGGACCTATGGGATGTGGCTCTGAGCTACAACATTCAGTTACAAGCAATTTTTGTACCAGGAAAAGAAAACATTCTTGCAGACATATTAAGCAGAACTACCACGGATGCCCACGAATGGATGCTGCATCCGGACATCTTCAAAGCCATCACAAGAGAATGGGGATTACCACAAATAGACTTATTTGCATCCCCACTCAATCACCAGCTAAAGAAATTCTGCACAAGGACGTACCACCCACTTGCTTGGAAGGTGGACTCCCTATCTTTCAGTTGGACAAACCTGACAGCATATGCATTCCCACCACTTCCTTTGATGCACAAGGTGTTCTTGAAGATCAAAGAGGAACGTCCAAGGATCATTCTGATAGCTTCAGACTGGCCAAGGCAACATTAGTACCCATTACTGAGGAGCATGTCTCTGGAACAAATATGGGCACTACCCCTGATCCCATTGCTGTTAACACAGAACAACTACAACATCCTTCATCCAAACCTGAAAACCCTGCAGCTGACTGCCTGGAACATTGCATAAGAACAATTAACCCAAATTTATCCCAAAGGGTTAAATACATAATCCTTGAGGCTCGTAGACCTTCAACAAGAAAGAATTATGCAGCAAAATGGAAAAGATATCTCCTATCTCATTTGGAGTACTGCAAAGGGAGAAGATGTGTCACTGGTAAACATGGCCAACATCCTGGAGTACTTGGCAGAGCTCTTCCATACAGGCCTGTCCTATTCTTCCATCAAGATACATGCATCAGCTATTTCAGCAGAATACAGCTTGGATCCTCCTGTCTTCTCACATCCTCTGCTCAGGCAGTTTCTGAGAGGCATCAAAAATGTAAAACCTCCTAGGAAACCACCATTGCCAGCATGGGACTTGAACTTTGTGCTAGAAAAATTGACACTTCCCCCTTTCGAACCAGCAGCAACAGCAGAATTACAATACTTATCATGGAAGACTGCTTTCCTGCTGGCAATCACCTCAGCAAGAAGGGTTTCTGAACTACAAGCATTAATGGCAGTGCAACCCTTCCTGATCTTCCATCAAGATAGTGTCCATGAGAACAAATCCTACATTTATGCCTAAAGTGGTATCCAGAGTGTCTTTAAATCAGGCTATCCACCTACCTACATTCTTCCCCAACCCACAGAACAGGGGAGAAAGACTGTTGCATACCTTGGATGTACATAGACAATTACGCTACTACCTGGACAGGACCAAGTCCAATAGAAAAACTGACCAGCTTCTGGTAGCATATGCAACAGGAAAGGAAGGCAAACCAATTTCAAAACAGACAATCTCCAAGTGGATAGGAAATTACATTAGATTTTGTTACTCCTATCATGGAAAGAAAACTCCAGAGAACATCAGGCCTCACTCCACAAGGGCTACAGCCACTACCACAGCTTTCTTACGAGGAGTGGCTACCAAGGACATTATAGAGGCTGCTAATTGGACCTTCGTGCATACATTTGCCAAGCATTACAATTTACCTTTATACTCTAGATCCCGGGCAGGTTTTGCCACTGCTGTTTTGCAAGGGATCCTAACTACACCATAATCTCTCTTTTTTTCCTCCTCCCCTAGTTTAGCTATGGTATTCTACCCATTTGTAAGGACTGCAGATGCATCCTTGAAGGACATAGTACAGTTTTGTACCTACCATAAATGTAGATGTCCGATAGGAATGCATCTGCAGTCAGGATTACCCACCCACCTTCCCCTCTGTGGTACTCCTAGGGTGTTTGCCATCTTTCAGCTAGCTTGGGGGGATCTATTATGGTGTATTTGTTTGTATATATGTACATACATGCTTATTTTATGTGTTTGCTCTCTACTATTTGGAAACATTGGCATTTATCCAAATTTAGCCATCCAAGAGGGCACCTGGCATCTGGGGCAAGAAACACTGAGGAAAATGGCGTCGGCTGATGCCTTTATACCCGAAGAACTGCAGCTATGACGTCGGGTGAAGTGCGACACCAGCCGAAGCCAGACCCAGACTTTGGAATCCGGCCGACCGAAGGGCTGCCTGACGACAGGACAACCCATTTGTAAGGACTGCAGATGTATTCCTATCGGACATCTACATTTATGGTAGGTACAAAACTGTACTTTTTGGATTTGGTGGCAAATTTAGAGATCTTATTATAGCAAGCTTCGAGCTTAGAGGTGTTGGTAACAGACAGATTGGTTAGAAGAGGGGCTCCATATAGCAGGGAAGGTAGGGGATTGCCAGAGCATGCCTAGAGGAGTTGGAAAGAAAGTGGTTGTTCCTATATAGCATACCTAGCTTTTGGTGGGTTTTCTTTGTTTTGTTGAAAGTGAAGATCGAATTTGAGGTGTTCATCTAAGGTAATGCCAAGGAATTTTGCAGAGGGGACCACTTCAGTGGCAGTGTTAGTTTGGCTTAGGACATTGAAAGTGTTTTTGTCCAGGGAGGAAAATTAATATTTTAGATTTATTGGAGTTGAGGGAAAGGTGATTTTGGTGTATCCAGTTCTCTGTAGTGGAAAAAGCTAATTGAGTTTTGGTCAGTAGTTCAGAAAAATTGGGGGCGGCACAGGCCAAGGTAGAGTCATCAGCATATTGGATGAATGTGGTGTCAGGGATGACGGTGTGAAGGTTATTTATAAAGATGTTGAAAAGCATGGGTCCAAGGATGGACCCCCGAGGAACGCCAGTAGGTGTAGGCAAGAAGGAAGATGAGGAGTTCTTCCATTTGACAACTTGTGATCTGTCAGATAGGTAACTGGAGAACCAGGATAGAGTATAGGGGAGAGATTAAGGTTAGTGAGATGATGGAGAAGGTAAGTGTGGGAGATGGTGTCAAAGGCTTTTGAAAGATCTAGCAGTACTGTGTATGCAAAGTCCAGAGTTTCGGGCTTGATTGACAGTTTCAAGGAAGGATAGTAAGGCGGTTATGGTACTGTGGCCAGGACGGAAGCCGTGCTGGGTGGGTGTTAGGAGGTGACTTCTGAATTGGATAAGGCAAAAGTTGGAGGTGGACATTTTATTTGTTTTGTTTAATCCCTCCATTTTTTATAACAAGTAACTGCTGTCTGTCCAGCTGTTTGTTTCCAGAAGAGCACATCTAAATCACTACTCTCTCAAAGCAACACCATGACTTCTCCATTTCTGTTAGCAGACTGGCATTTTTATCTTTCTATTATAGCAATTTCTTTCATGTTGCTCTCTGAATGCCCTCCTAGAAAAATGGTTTTCATTGTGAGCTTCAGCCAATGACTTGAAAATGTTTTCTTTGCCAGTGTCTTTGGTCCTTCAGTGTTCTCCGGATCTTCTTTGATAATGCCTTTAGCTGTTCTTCCACAACTTTCTTGATATTGGTTTGGCTGTTGAACTTTTTGATGTTTCCTTTAGCTGTTTGCAGAATTTCTTTGATACTGCCTTTGGCTGCTCTGCTATTCTGTTGTGTTCCATTTAGCCACCCTTTCTTATCTTCATATGGGATAAGATAGTTATTCTTCTAGTGGCTGTTAGATTGGCCAGACAAACTCCTTCCTCCTCAGTCTTTCATTGAGATGAAATATTTAATGTACCAGCTTAACCTTGCTGCTTAAGGTGGCTGACTTCTTAACATTAATTTGTCTATTTTATTTACTTTCTTTTTTTGCCATGTCTGCAGCTAGCTGACCAGAATGTATCCTTAAAGACTTGAAAGCAAAAAGGTGTGATATTTTAGAAGCCATATAGATGAAATATTGGTAAGTCTGTAAGGGGTAATTTACATAGCCCGTGGGTCTTCACTACAGAAGGTTTATGGTGTTGTACAGTGAATACTCGAGCTTGGCTGGGTCATTCTTGCAGTTTTTACCAGAGAGTTTCTGGTATAAGGGACTGCCCCCCCCTCTAATTTGTTTGGGAATACTATGCAATACATGCTCCAGA
This sequence comes from Protopterus annectens, assembly GCF_019279795.1. Classification (NCBI taxonomy): domain Eukaryota; kingdom Metazoa; phylum Chordata; order Ceratodontiformes; family Protopteridae; genus Protopterus; species Protopterus annectens. The sequence continues at coordinate 371,019,373 of NC_056742.1, forward strand.
ATTTTTATGTCCTGTGGAAAACAAGAACCCCTGTTTTTAAGTGTGCTTAAAAATGACTTTTAGTTTCTTCTGTAAGAAGGCTAACTTTACATGATGGCTGGTTAAATGAACCCTGTCAGAAAGGAATGAGACTGGCCTTTCTCCAAGTCTTTTAGGGTCTCTGTTTTTGTGAGGTTTTCCCAGAGAAGCAAGTCTGAGTCAGCCTTGTTCATACTTTAAGATTTTCGTTTTCTGTTTAAGTAGAACTGTCTCTTCCCTCCCCTTTCTGTTTGGATGTAAACTGAGTTAAAGGCCAATCTCAACTGTCTTGGGCTTGGGAAGAATTTTCTTTTCAGTCCAGAGCCTGGGACTAGAATTTCTGCTTCAGTGAAGAATGCTTTTTTGGCAATTTGAGTAAAACGAGCTTAATTTAAAATTAAGTATGTACAAGAAAACTTTGTGTAGCCTGGCCCATAACCTCTGTGCCAGACTTATGTCTTGATTCTGCAATGTGTTATGCTGAGCAGTGTCGTTTTAAAGTGAAAAACAAAGTTCCTCATTATTGATTTGTAAATGTTTTTGTAGTGTACTGAGATCTGATGTTTTATTTCAACCTGTGTGTGTTTGTGTGTGGTAAGATTGGCCTAGCTGCTGAATTCCTTGGCCATTCATTTAAACTGCAGACCACCTACTGTAGAACTAGCAACTTGTTATTCTGTTGGAAGAATTGATTTTCTGTCTCTCCCACGAGTTAGTGACACTTCCAATGTATTTTTACCCTACCACCTCCTTATCAAAGCATTTATATTTGCTTTTATAAAAATGCACTTTTTGGATTGCACTTGCACTCTCAGGCTTCGTTAATACAGTGTTTTGGCTTGTGCAGGTATGGGCAGTGATTGAGTAGTAGTGACTTCAGCGGCAGCCTGATGTGGTTAGTCAGTCAGACATTCCTGCTGCAGAACAGTAATTAACTGTTTAAGACTCTGTTTTCAGTTTGGTAATTTAAACATTTGCAACAACTTTTGTAGGACATTGTTTCAGTTAGAGCTAAAGAAAGTAGGAATACTTTTGCATAGACGAATGAGTACAAGGAAAAGTACAAAGGCTATGAGTAGAATGAGTGAAATGGTACCTGTCTACATTGAATTCATGGGCAGTAGCCATTAAAGAAAGGACAAACTGTCAGCTTTTGACGGTGTTACTAAGCATTTGTGACTACCAAGTCAAACAAGTGTCTGATCATGACAGTTTCCTTTTCTGCATTGATATGTACTGTGCTGTTACTGTTCTACATTCTGTTCTCCATTTCATTTTGCCACCCTTTCAGTAAATGGGGGAAAAATACTGCTTTTAATGTTTTACCATGATATTGCTGTTTTTAAGTCTGCAGCAGTTGCTTGGGTTCCGTAAGTACACAAATCGCAGGGCAATGCTTGGTTGTCAGATGTCACACCCAGGCCAGGGTGGCACTTACTACTGTGCATCTTGGTGTGCTGTTATGTGCAAAATCTCTCTGACCATTTTTTTCCCCTCACATTTTCCGTCTACCGTCTTCAAACTCTTGTATTTTAAGCTTGTATAGTCCTCCTTGTATACAGTTTGTTTGCACAGTGTGTACCATGTACTGTTGCATTCCTTTGAATTGCCACTAGCCTGTGTCCATGTAAAGATGCGTCCTTCCGAACTCTGGACTAGGAGTTTTACCAAGGGCCATAGTACGGTTGTACATAAGCCTGTGAATTGAAAAAGTTTCTCTCTCTCTTTTTCTTTTTCGGTATTTTCTCTTCAGTTTTCTTTGCACATTTTTTCCATTGTTGCTTGCTTGTCTGATAAACTGATCTTGGGTCTGTTTCCATTTGTTGTTTCTTCTACTTCCTTTGTGGTTATGCAAGTATTTGTTTGCTTCAAGGCTTCCTGCATCCATATTTTTGGTTTGGCAGTTTTTTCAATTTGCATGGTGCTGTTGAGCTGTTTCACCCTTGTTTTATTTTTTTTCTCTTTTCCTGCACTATTGCTTTGAGGCTGTTTGGTTTCCTCTCTTAGCAGTTACACTTTGTACCCCTGCCATCATTGCCATGCATCCTTGGGAGTGTCACATTTTACTGTTCAGTGTAGTTAAGTGCTTTAGTTTCTGAGGGATCTGTAATTTATCCAGTTCTGATTTGTTGTGCTGAGTGGAAAACTTGTTTCTTTGCTTACAGGGAAGCCCACAGAATGTAAAAAAAAAATGTTCTTTCTATGATGATAACCCAGAATGGCCCAGAAGTTGCAGTATGTGCCTTCTTTTTTATAATGTATTTTATTTTCATTTTACTCTCTTCAGGCAAGACCCAAGCCATCATGGCTGAAACATGAAACTAACCCTCTCTGTTATCAGCATAAAATGTAGTGCAAGGTTTGAATACGTTTTTTAAAACATTGCCATTTTAAAGTCATATGCACAGTGATTCACTTGGCAAACTGAACATCTATATAAATATCTACAGTGGTATATCATGGGTGAGTAGTTCCAGGCCAATAGCATTATTGGGTTTATTTGTATTTTCATTTAGCAGCTTGGCTTGTCATGGTGTTTATTTTCTTCCACCAGGTGCTTGGTTTCTTGAATTAGACTAGGTTTGTTGGCAAACCCATGTTTCTTGATTTAAAACTTAAATGTATTTTAAACCAGACATTTGGTGGTGTTTTTTTTTTTTCTTTGTGTAATTTAGTTTAGTGTCCCATAGAGATGTGTTCTTTTCTTCCTGGGTTTAAGTTTGATAATTGCCTCAAGTCCAGTAGACGGTGTCTAGATAGTAGATAGTTGTCTTACTCTTCAGTGATGCGTCAGCTCAACTGTAGAAGAAACGACCATCTTGATTTATACTTCATCTGATGAGTGGTTGCATTCTTAGCAAGTTACGATGGACTTTCTACAAGCCTTCCAGTGAATTAGATAAGTAGCGTCTGTCTCTTCAGCTGGTCGCTTTATAATTGAAAACCACCCCTAATCACATCCCCTACATTAAGAACCTTACATTTTTAGGTGGGAAGAATCCAAGCCTTTCCCTCAAAGATGACCCAACTTTTTGATAGGTTTGTAGGCAAGTACTTGGCTAGCTGCTGTTGAGGGCTGCTTTTAGGCCTAGCCAATTTCTGTTTTTGTGCTTGAATTAACGTGTTGCATTTGGGTTGAAATCTGCCTTGCCTAGTCTCCAGTCAATTAATTATATTACCTCTAATGTGAATTCATTAAGGTGTCCACTCTAGAAAATTAGCATGAGGTAATGTCTTGATGTACCAGTACAGACATGAAAACCATGTACTTAATCATGCTACCAGTTATATAAGTATAGAATCATTGTGTACGTAAAGCCTTCTTTTCCAGCTCTCTCATTTATATTATTTTCTATAAAAGAGAAGGCTCCTCTCTTAATAAATGCTCTGCATTCTTTCCGACCTTTGTGCCTGCAATGAAGTAGTTCCTTTTATCCACTGTTTGCTTCTTCACTTTGCTAAGAGCAAAAACCAGGCAAACTGGAGAGTGCAGCATGTGTGGTATGTGATGTGAAGGGGAGGGTTCTTAGCAGATGGGAAAAGTTCGCTCTGCCAAGCAGTTCTAATGCCTGCAGCATCAGTCCAGCTGGTTACAGAAAATGACCCACCTACTTGCAGATGTTCTTGTAGTATATACATAACTTTTATTTTATTCCTAGGAATTCTACCAGTTAACTCTCTGCCTAGTGCTTTTCACAGTTGTTTTGGATAAAAGTGCTTTCTTCAGCATACACACACACTTCAAGATGCACGTGTTTCCTGGAGAGGCTAAAATCCCCATTTCAGTGCTGCTTTCCCTTCCTGCTTTTTTGGTAACACTGAATTCATCACACCAGTGTAGTGCCATAAGGTTGACAGTTACTTTAACTGCAAGCGAGTAGTGTCTGAAAAGGTGAATGTGACCAGTTACACTTTACTATTTGTGTACAGTTAGCTTTTTATATGTCCAGTAAGCAGCTGGTCACAAGCTTTTGAGAGAGATTAATGAAATTGTGCACTTAAAGGAATTCAGTTCAGTGAAAAAACAAATTCTTCAAACTGGCATATTCATGTACAGAGAAATGTTAGAACACATTTTGAACAGATGGCATAAGAAAAGCACTAAAACCTAGCTGATAAACCACCATCACTAACTGAAGAAAATTGTGACTTGCATACCTCTGTTATGTCCATTTAGTAGTTGCAGAATATAAACTGGCAAAGCTATTAGACACAAACGTAACCAGGCTAGTTGGTAGTCCATCAGGCACTCCAAGAGGAAGGCATAGATTGACTTGAACAACTGCTGACCTGATTTTCAATAGCCATTTTCCTTCAAGAAGGTGCAGAACGGTGGTGTGAAACAAGTCAGTACTGGGAAGTATTCAATTAGAGAATTGCTAGACAGTTCCCCCTCGTCCTGCCTTAACGGGTGAATAATCCTCCTTCACCCCCTCTTCCTGCCTTGGAGGTGATTGTTCTGATCCCTAACTTTTTGGCTTGATCAAAGTTTTAAATTCAAATAGCTTTTTTACAAATGCAGAGTTGTGTGGATAACCAGAAAGTTAAGAACCCAAAGCAATGCATTTGTGTGCAAGTATAAGTTTTTCAAAGTTTCTGTAGAAAATGAGTACTTGTGAAATGTGACAAACTGTGCACATCTTTGTTGCATACTTTTTTCTGGCAAGATTGCTGTGTTTTACAGCTTTTGACATTTGCCCAGCCTCCAAGTTCCTGGTGAGCTTTCATAAGACCATTGCAAGAAACGGCTCGGGTGGGAAGGGTAATTCTTTAACTGTACCACCCAAATTCATGCCGTAACACAGACTGTACGTTTTCTTTACTAGAACAATTTTTATGTTGGATTGTCATATTATAGGAGTGTAATCCTAAATTCCATCTGATAAACTTACTGTTTTGCTCACTGGCTCTGTGTATCCACTTCTAGGTCTGCACTTATGGTGAATGTATGTCATGTAAGCAAACTTTTGGTGAGCATGAATTTACCCCCAAGCATTCCCTTTGTGTTTCATCTGCCTGCGGATTGAATTTGTGTTTCAGCTGCGTGCGGATTGAACTTCTGTTTCAGCTGCGTGCGGATTGAACTTGTGTTTCAGCTGCGTGCGGATTGAACTTGTGTTTCAGCTGCGTGCGTGCGGATTGAACTTGTGTTTCAGCTGCGTGCGTGCGGATTGCACTTGTTTCAGCTGCGTGCGTGCGGATTGCACTTGTTTCAGCTGCGTGCGTGCGGATTGCACTTGTGTTTCAGCTGCGTGCGTGCGGATTGCACTTGTGTTTCAGCTGCGTGCGTGCGGATTGCACTTGTGTTTCAGCTGCGTGCGTGCGGATTGCACTTGTGTTTCAGCTGCGTGCGTGCGGATTGCACTTGTGTTTCAGCTGCGTGCGTGCGGATTGCACTTGTGTTTCAGCTGATTGCGTGCGGATTGCACTTGTGTTTCAGCTGCGTGCGTGCGGATTGAACTTGTGTTTCAGCTGCATGCGTGCGGATTGAACTTGTGTTTCAGCTGCGTGCGTGCGGATTGAACTTGTGATGTTAAGTTGTCTATCTCGCCTTCATTCTTGCTGGATGGGTTCGGAGCCGACCTCGGCTCCGACTCGGCCACTCTAAAAACTCGAGAGTTGGTTCCACCGGCTCGAGGCTCCCCTTATATCCCACAATGCTAGGCGAGAGTTACCTCAGATCTCGTTTGCCGCTACAGCTTCGAGGTTGGTTGCTTCTACCGGTTCCTGGTGAGTGTTAGCTTTTTCTTCACAAAGTTACTCTTTTTTTCCCCTTTTAACTTTAATTCTTCCTAAATTAGTGTAGAACATAGATCCTTATCCCCGACCCTAAATTTTCCCGTTTTTCTTACTAAAAGAACCGTTGGTTCTTGCCTTGGGCCTTTGGCCTTCCCTTCCCTAGGGAGTGTTTGTGTAGTTTACTTTAATTTTTGTACTTAATTATTAGTATTTTTACTAAAATTGTTATTGTTTATAGTATTACTAATTTTTACTGACAGGGTACAACTGTGTGTTTGGGTGTGTGTTAGTGTACACCTGTCAGTTAGGAAATGTCAAAAGAAGCAAAGGTCTCTGGATTCAAGAAGTGTGATGCGTGCTGTCAGAAAATGTCTCTGACAGACGCTCACACTTCCTGTGTCTATTGTCTGGGGCCTTTGCACCTGCAGGACTCCTGTGCTGTGTGGCATGGCTTCAGCCCCAGGGTCCTGCAGGAGAGAAAAACAAGTTGATTCTGAGAGGCTTGTTGAAGCCAGAGGATTCCCTGTCAGTTTCAACAGGAAGCCCTCTAAGGCATCGAGGTCTTCGGCTCCGGCTTCTGAGCCGAGACCTCAGGTTGTTCAACCTTTGCCTTTATCGGCTCCGGCTGGAGCCGATAAGACTCAGTCCACAGTTTCTGTGGCTTCCTCGGCTCGGCGGAGCCGAGGTTATCGAGTACCCGTTCGGCTCCGACAAGATCTTCGGAGCCGACAACCAGAAAGAGGTCTAGGTCACCTTCTCTTGGCTCCGTTCATTCGGCTCCAGGATCTCCCCTGCTGTCTGAACGGAGCCAAAGGTCTCATTCCTCTAGGTCATCGAGGCTTTCCGATCATGACCTTCAGAGGGTGGTGAGTCGACTACTTAAGTCCGAGGCACTAGCCCAGATGCTTCAGAGCCCGACTCATCAGTCGGTGCCTGCCCCGGTCCATCAACTCTTTCCTCCTTCGACTCTCTTGAGTTCGGAGCCGGGGCGTGTCGGAACCGAGACTGTGGTCACGGAGCCGAGACAATTGTCTTCGGCTCCGTCGTCGGCTCCGTTTTCTTCCTTGGAGGAATCTCGGCGCCGGACCTCCCTCGTCGGCTCCGAGGGGGTGAGAGGCATCAGACCCTTGTCCGACCCCCCTCTCCCTCTCGGTGCTTCGGCGCTGGTGAGTTCGGCTCCGACATCGACCTCGGAGCCATCACTGTCGGTGCCGAGGGGGTCCTTAGCTCCTCGGAGCGGGGACCTCTGGCTCTGCCTGACAGGGGTGCATTCGAGGTCATGCGGAGTGTGTTAGAGCCTGGCTCTACTCCACAGTCGGCTCCGTCAGCCCCTCCTTCTATGCTGCCTCAGGGTAAGTCGACTCACTCCCTCATCCCGGACCGCAGAGAGCCAGCTCCTCAGGAGCCCCCTTTGGGGATTTCATCCTCTTCCGAGGCCTCTCCTGATTTGGCAGAAGAGCCTCCTCGGAAGAGGAAGTGCAAGAGGAAGCACATTGACTCACCTGAGTCTATCACGTCGGACACAGATCTGGATGATTCTGAGGGTTCCCCCCGTTCCCCTTCTGAAGATGTCTCATTTGCAGACATTCTGGAGATCTTGAAACAGAGGGGAAATTGGCCAGCCCTCAACCCTTCGGAGGACGAATCTGTGTATCTTGAGGCGTTTGGCTCTCGTCCTTCCACCTCCTGGGTGTCCCCCCCCCCTTCAACCCCCTCATGCAGGTGGTTGCTAAGAAGGCATGGACGGCTCCTGATTCAGTGGACCCCACTCCCAGGAGACCCTCCAAATTCATCACAGCTCCATCAGACAAGCAATTTTTATCAAAAGGAGTTTCTGTGGATGCTATGGTGGTAGCTGCCACAAAGAAGGAACTGGCTGATCCTTCAGTGCCTGTCCATCCACCTAACAAGGAATCTAGGTCCATGGATAGGTACGGGAAGCGGATGTTCTCCTCAGCGACATTTACCATGCGTTCGCTGAATTACCTGTGCCATTTCACTCGTCTTCAAAGGGACTTGATCAAGGAAGCGAGTGAAATGTTAAGACCCTACAGCTGCGGGTTTCCAAGAGAAAATGAACACGCAGCTGGCTACCCTTAATTCCATATCCAACTCCTCCATGCGCCTCCTCTCTTATGCGGCCGATGGAGCGAGCAGAGCCGCAGGGACAGGGGTAGCCTTACGTAGGCACGCCTGGATGCGGCTATGCAACTGCGGAACCTTTCAAGGCGTCTTTCACGAACTCCCTTTGATGGATCATCTCTCTTTGGTCCTCAAGTGAAAGAAACCCTGACTAGGTGCGAGACTGATGGCAAGACCCTTTCTGCCGTCGAGTCCGTTTTTCTACTCCTTCTAGGCCTTACCCCAAAGGCCAGAAGGGTGGGAAGATGTGGTTCCGTAAACAATCTCAAGGGACTTCGCCTGACGCACAGAGTCGTTTTCCTACCAAAGGCAGAGGTGGGAATAACAATGGTAGACGTCGCCCTAGGGGCAGGGGGGGTCCGCAGAACCAGGGCAATCGGGAAGCTTTTCCTGACAAGCCCTTTCAGCATCCCTGAGGTGTTGCCCGACTGCCCATCTTCGGAGGCAGTCGGGGGAAGATTGTCACTGTACCCAGAAGCCTGGCTAACCCTGACTCAAGACAAATGGGTACAGTCCATCATTTCCGAAGGCTATTCTATCCCCTTTCTTCGTTTTCCAAATCAGTCAAAAAAATCCCTTCCAGATGTTCCACCCCTCAAAGGGATATAGCAGCTTTGGAAATTTCAAAACTGCTTACAAAAGAGCAATTCAGTTAGTGCCAGCAGACCAACAAGGATCCGGAATCTACTCAAGGTTCTTTTTAGTTCCAAAGAAAACAGGGGACTGGAGACCGATTTTGGATCTCAGTGTCTTGAACAAATCAGTCAAGAAAACAAGATTTCGGATGGTCACACTGCAATCCATTCTTCCCCTTTTGGGCAAAGGAAACTGGATGTGCTCTATAGACCTTCGGGATGCGTACTATCACATAAAAATGAACAGACGCTCCAGAAGATTCCTCCGCTTCAGGCTGGGAACCAGTCATTTTCAGTTCAGGGCCCTGCCCTTTGGTCTCACCACTGCCCCGGTGTTTACCAAATGCATGGCAGTGGTAGCTTCTCACCTAAGGCGACAAGGATTCCAGGTGTTTCCATATTTGGACGACTGGCTTCTCACAGCTCCCACCAAGCATCTCCTTTGATGGCCAGAGATTATACTTTTCGCGTTTGTCAAAAACTGGGTATTTCAATAAATTGCGAAAAGTCTGTTTGGTCGCTTTGTCGTACTATTACCTACATAGGCGCAAATTTAGATACTATAAACATGTCTGCAACGCTAACGAACCAAAGGATATCAGACATTCACAAATTGGTGTCACTTCTTCTCGACAACAAGAGAGCCAAAGCCAGGTTAGTTCTAAAGGTGTTGGGAATCATGGCAGCGCCATACCTCTCCTCCCATTGGCCAGATACCACATGCGGATCCTTCAGTGGATGCTTTTTCTCAATGGTCATACCAGGAACTTCCAATGTCTCACACCATTATGATCACGCAAGCGTGCAAAAGCATCTCATGTGGTGGATGTCTTCCCCAGCTCCTGTCGGAAGACCATTTGTTCCACCTCCTCCGGTTGCTACTCTGACAACGGATGCCTCCCTGATCGGGTGGGGGCATTATCAGGGCAGGACAGTCCAGGGCACATGGCAACCAAGCGAATGCCACTTGCACATAAATGTTCTGGAGATGAGAGCAGTGCTTTTAGCGTTGCAAGCCCTTCAAGACTCTCTTCCCTTGGGAACGATTGCAATCCAGACAGACAATATGTCTGTAGTGTGGTACATCAACAAACAAGGCGGAACCAGGTCATACCCCTGTGTCGAGAAGCACTCAGACTGTGGCAATGGGCGATTTCTTCTCAGCGTTTTCTGATAGCAACGCACATCCCGGAAGTCCAATCACATTGCGGACAAGTTGAGCAGAGCTATACTCATGCCTCACGAGTGGTCTCTGAAAGACTCTGTAGTGAGAGAGATATTTCTCAAGTGGGGTCAGCCTTGCTGCGATCTTTTTGCTACTCCCCAAAACAGCAAGTGCAGAGAATACTTCACTCTATTCCCTTTACCAGGCCAACCCAGCAGGGACGCTCTAGTCCAAGTTTGGCCCGGGACTTCTGTATGCATTTCCTCCTTTCCCTCTGATCTCTCAAGTAATACAGAAAGCTATCGCTCAGAAGGCCTCATTGATCCTCATTGCTCCTTACTGGCCTCGACAAGTGTGGTTCCCCTTTCTACATCGTTTCTCTTGGAGCGACCGTGGAGTCTGGACCTAGTTCCAGATCTTTTGATCCACCAATCGGGTCAGTTTCATCGCTCCCTCCCTCTCTGAACCTCACTGCTTGGTTCCTCCAGTTCCAACCGTAGCCAGGCTTCCTCAATTATCTCACTCGGTTAGAGATATATTGATAGCTTCCCATAAATCTTCCACTCGAAGATTTATTTGAGTAAGTGGAAACGTTTCTCATACTGGGCACAAGGAAAGGACATAGATCCTTTCACCGCTTCCATCCAACTAGTCCTTGATTTTCTAGCTGAACTCTTCCATGCAGGTTCATCTCCATCTACTCTTAAGGTTCAATTGGCAGCTATTTCTAATTTTCATGTGGGCATTTGTGAATCTGCCCTAATGTCCCACAAACTTTGCAAAGCCTTTTTGAAAGGAGTTTTTCTTCTCAGACCTCCTATAAGAAATCCTCCTTCTCCTTGGGACCTAAATTTAGTTCTTGCTTCTTTGATTCTTTCCCCTTTCGAACCTGCAGCTTCATGTTCCTTGAAATTATTATCATGGAAAACTCTCTTTCTGGTGGCTGTCACATCAGCTAGAAGAATTTCAGAACTTCAAGCACTCAGTTGTCGTTCTCCTTATCTCTTGTTCCATAAGGACAGAGTTTCCTTACGAACTAACCCGTCCTTTTTGCCTAAGGTGGTTTCAACATCAAATCTAAACCAATGCATTGACCTCTCTGTCTTTTTCCCAGAGTATTCAAATAGGTCTGAACAAAAATTACACTGCCTGGATGTTCATCGTCAATTAAGGTACTACTTGGACAGGACGAAACAATTAAGAAAATCTGATCAGCTGTTTGTCTCCTATGCGGAAAGCAGAAAGGGACTTCCAGTTTCAAAGGTATCATTATCCAGATGGCTAACATCTCTGATTACCCTTGTTTATGAGATTAGACACCAAAAACTGCCTAATAAACCTAAAGCCCATTCCACCAGAGCTTTGGCTACTTCTCTAGCCTTCCAAGACAGACTGCCTATTGACACCATTTGTGCAGCGGCTACTTGGGCTACTCCTCACACTTTTATTTCCCATTATAAGTTGGATTTAGCTTCTAGGCATAGAGCTAATTTTGGTTCCACTGTTCTCAGGAGTCTGTTTCGTTAGGCCACCCGGGACAAGGTGCTAGGGGCGGTCCCATCCAGCAAGAATGAAGGCGAGATGGACAACTTAACATATAGAAGTTATGTTCTTACCATAACGTTCCATGTTAGTTGTCTTCTTCTCGCCTTCTTCTTGCGTCCCACCCTCCTTCCCCCTGGCCTGGACAGACCTAGAGGAGTTGTGATCGTGACCTCTCTTTCTACCACCTCTTTCTTAGTCATATGCTATTATGCATATTTCTTGTTTCAGGATGTAGGTCACCCCTTTTCTTCCTGCTGTTAGAGGTGGATTCTGTTTACAGTTATACTGTTATTGATATAAGCTGGGTTAGCTTACAAACGAGATCTGAGGTAACTCTCGCCTAGCATTGTGGGATATAAGGGGAGCCTCGAGCCGGTGGAACCAACTCTCGAGCTTTTAGAGTGGCGAGTCGGGCCGAGGTCGGCTCGAACCCATCCAGCAAGAAGAAGGCGAGAAGAAGACAACTAACATGGAACGTTATGGTAAGAACATAACTTCTATTTTCAGCTGCGTGCGTGCGGATTGAACTTGTTTCAGCTGCGTGCGTGCGGATTGCACTTGTGTTTCAGCTGCGTGCGTGCGGATTGCACTTGTGTTTCAGCTGCGTGCGTGCGGATTGCACTTGTGTTTCAGCTGCGTGCGTGCGGATTGCACTTGTGTTTCAGCTGCGTGCGTGCGGATTGCACTTGTGTTTCAGCTGCGTGCGTGCGGATTGCACTTATTTTTGCTGTTTTGTTTTTGTCATTAAGATCGAACATATTTTTAGCTTGAAACTGTAAAAATCAGTGTTTAAAAGATCACAAAAGAAAATATCCTTCAATTTTGCCTCCTGCACCAGCTTATTAATGCCCACTAAATGTAACACTAATCCTAACCTTACGGTTTAACTTGAAAAATTTATTTCTGTAACACTACCAGAGGTGGATATGTTGCAGTAATTGTTTTGGCTGAAACTACTTTGCATTCACCAGCATCTGGAAGTGGAGCGAGTGATTGGGCCTCTCCATTTTGAGGAGCTGAAAATACAATTTTCAGTGATAACTACCTCTTTCTGTTTTTATGGTAATGCTCTGCCATGAGCCAGTCCAATCTGACATACCAAGGCAACAATTACTGTGCCCTAGTAATGAGTTAACTATATTATTAAAATGTTATAATGTAGTTAACTCATTATTTATAGTATAGTTAAGCACTCTCTAGCTTCAAAAGGTGGGTGCCAGCATTTCAAAATCACAATTTTTATGTAGTTATTGAATATATTAGAGAGAGCCACTCTCTTTTGAAATAGAACATGAGAATATTTACATAATGTTTACAATTAAGACAATTTTTTCACTGAAGTGTGTGAAATAAAATGTTGAATGACTCCATTGGTGGTGCAATCTTTTGGAAGGGTGCAGCTGTTTTTGTAATATAACTTCTATTAGTCTTCCAGCTCCCTTGGACATTGGGGACTGGAAATTACTTCTTGCAGAGGAGGTAATTGCACTTTGTGTGGCATTTGGCATCACACCTGCTGGCCTAGGCTGCAGTCTCATCTGATTCTCTTAGGAGGAGCTGCTGGTGCCCTCTGTGTTGATGACTTTCTTTTCTTTGCCTGTTGTCTTAGTCTGCAGCCGTGGTATTGGTGCTTTTTTCCTTCCTCCCTTCCAGTTGAGTAGCTTTACTGTTTAGTATACAACCCAAAATTAGAAACCATTATGTAGGATCCATCTGTTTAGGTGCAACAAGTTTATAATGCGTACTGTCCATTCCTGTACAAATTGACTCCCTGTCTAACCTGTGTTGCTAAGATGTTCATCGTGCCTACAGCTGCAGTCCTCACAGATGGGTTCTCCTGCCGTCAGGCGGGTCTTCGGTCGGCCGAATTCCAAAGTCTAGGTCCGGTGTCGGTTGTCGTCGCTTCTTCCCTGACGTCAGTGCGACAGGGATATAAAGGAACCAGCCGACGCCATTTTCTTCAGTCTTTCTTGCCGTGCGGTGCCCGAAGCAGAAGCAGTTCGCAAGTGCCGGTCGGCCAGCTCCTGAGATTACGAAAATTTGGAAACCGAAGTCGTCTTAAAAGCTAAGTACCCCGTTGGGGAACCTTTTCTTGCCTCAGACCGAAGTCAAAGTTAATAATTGTATTTCTTGTGGGAAGCAAATACCGCATAAGGATTTCCATTCCCTCTGTATACCTTGTTTAGGCCCAGACCACGAGGTCTCAGCCTGCAGCTTTTGTGCTACATTCAACAAACGCACTATTAAGCATTGGGCGGAGTTCACCCAGCATTATTTTGGAAAAGCATTTAACTATACTATGTCGTCGGATACTCCGACTCCAGTTTTGTCTAAAAAAACGAAAAGACAAGGACCGACACCACGCCAAAGCCGGCTACACGTGGTCCGGTTCTCAGTGAGGCGCCTACGCAGCCCCTGCCTACCGACGACCTGCCTTTGACGGTGTCTCCTGTACCCGAGGTCGCAGTCTCCTCGGCCCATACCCCGACTACAGATACCGAAGCCACTGTTGGTGTTGAAACTCAGAATGTGGACAGGTCCACCTCCACTCAAGGTGTCTTCAGACCTTCCTCTTCTTTCTCTATCAAGGCTTTCACTAAGTCTAAAGCAACCATGCACTCTAAGAGACCAGCTGCCCAGGGCCCATCTCCTGGCCCCATGCCTAAGAAACAGATGCTTAAAATGGCTGAGGATTTAATTACTCTTATCAGAGGTTCTCAGCCCCCTCCAGACAAAAGGCCTAGAGTGGAGGAAGATTCCCCCTCTGATCAGGGCTCCATTATTTCAGAGCACTCTGATGATCAGGAACATTCTTACTCCCCTTTTGAAGACTCTGATGCGGAGGAGTCCATCCCTTCTGTATCCCCCCCTGAGGATTACTCATTTGGGGAAACTTTGCATACCTTAAGAAAACACTTACACTGGGAAGGCCAGGATTATTCTGATTCCAAGAAAAGGCTCAGGGAATTTCTCTTGCTTCCTCAGCACAGGTCTTTGGCTATACCTCCTGTCTTGGACATCCAAGATGATGTTTACTCGGAGGCCTGCCTTAACCCGGACTCTCTACCTCCAGCTCCAGTTAAGCCTGACAGGTACTACAGGGTCCCTGACTCTCACCAATTTCTATACAAGAGCCATGCTGCGGACCCAGAAACCATCTCACAGGGCCCCAAGGGAGTTAAGGCCTCCATTGCTAAAAATCCTTTGCCTTCCGAGAGAGATTCCAGATCCTTAGAAAGGTGGGGAAAAAAGGTATATACCTCTGCTGCCTTATCTATGAGGGCCTTAAACTGTCAGTTTCATATGCTAAAATACCAACAGTTTTTGTTATCACAATTGAAAAGTAAAATGTCACAACCTGAACAACCAGACTTGAAGGAGTTGCAGGACTTGATGCATAGTGCAGAACAAGTGGGTAAGCATACCTTACAATGTGGTTTTGATGCTCTAGAGGCCTCATGCAGAGCTGCTGTTACAGGATCAGTCATACATAGGCATGCCTGGCTTAAGGAACAAGCCTTACCTGATCATGTCAAAGCTAAATTACTAGACGCTCCTCCTCAAAAGGATGTACTATTTGGTGCTAATGCTGAGGAGGTATTAAGGAAAATGGAGGGAAAGGCTAAATCAATGCAAACTGTGTGAGAATTTCTACAGGTACAACCCCCACGTTTTAGTAGAAATTGGCCTTCCAAAAACTGGTCCTTTCCTGCCACAGACAGACCCCAAAGAGGCAGATACAGGCGCCTGAGGGGCAGAGGACAATCCCAAGGATCGTACAGAGGCAGACAATGGCAAGCTCCTACACAAAGAGGTGGTGAGGACAACTCGCAATCTATCAGAAAGCAAACCCAATGACTTTCCACTTTGCATGTCAACCAGATCTCAAATGGCAGCCCCCTTGGGAGGAAAGCTGGCATTATTTTCAAAAAATTGGCATATTGTCACAAAGGACAAATGGATCCTGGACATTATAAACAGAGGCTACAAATTCCATTTTCACACCCTTCCAAAAATGAGAGGCATGCCAAACCTGCCACACAATCAAAGGGCAGAGGCACAAAGGTGAATTACAGATCTCATAAACATGAAAGCTATTCAAGAGGTACCTACGCACGAACAAGGTCAAGGGTTTTATTCCAGGCTATTTCTGGTGCCAAGGAAGGGAAAAGATTGGAGACCTATTCTGGATCTATCCATCCTAAACACATTTCTACTCGTACCAAAATTCAAGATGCTCACTCTACAGCAGCTTCTTCCCATGCTGAACAAGGAGTCTTGGCTGGTAACATTGGACCTCAAGGAGGCATACCTGCATGTCCCAATCAGACAAAATTGCAGAAGATACCGCAGATTTCTTGCAGGTTCAACTCATCAATTCTCTGCATTGCCCTTTGGCTTAATTACTGCGCCCAGAGTATTCACGAAATGCCTGGCATCCAGTAATTGCCTACTGCAGACTTCAAGGGATACAAATATATCCCTATTTGGACGACTGCCTGATCCAAGCGGACAGCAAACACATCCTTCTGAAACATCTGGCTTATGTAATAATGTTATTGAACTCTCTGGGATACACAGTCAACAAAAAGAAATCAAGACTAATACCCTCTCGGAAGATAATTTTCCTGGGTGCCAACTTGGACACAAACACCCAGATGGCCTACCTCACGCCAGAGAAGCAGGGGCAACTAATCCAATACTTCAGAACACTAGCAAATTGCACCAGGCTTACTGCAAGGAAAATCCTGCAGGCTCTGGGATTCATGGCATCTTGCATCTTACTAATCCCCTGTGCAAAGCTGCATATGAGGAAACTACAATGGTACCTGAAAAACATATGGTCTCAACACAGCCACAGTTTGGAAACAATAATACCACTAATTCCATGTCTGCAAAAGGAATTTCTGTGGTGGGCTCAAGCATGCCAAACAAACACAGGTCTTCCTTTCAGCAAGCCTCAAGCAAATCAAGTCATCACAACAGACGCCTCGGACTACGCCTGGGGGGCACACATGACAGATTGGTGCATTCAGGGCAAATGGTCCCAAAAAGAAAAGCACATTCACATCAATCAAAAAGAAATACTAGCAGTAATAAATGCTATTATAGCTTTCAAGAACTTTCTACAACCAGGTCAACTTTTGATAAGAACGGACAACACCACAGTTATGTGGTACATAAACAAGCAGGGAGGAACACATTCTTACCCCCTATGCAGACTGGCCTTGTCACTTTGGAACATGGCCATGGACTTACAAATGGAACTACAAGCACAGTACTTGCCAGGCAAGGAAAACGCGCTGGCAGACAACCTAAGCAGGACTATGATAGATCCACACGAATGGAAGTTGCATCCAAAAGTTTTTACAGAAATAATCCAAGAATGGGGAAAGCCAGACATAGATCTCTTTGCCTCCCACAAAAATCATCAATTGACAAAATTCTGCTCTAGGATCTTCCATCCAAAGGCCTGGAGAGTGGACTCTCTCTCTTTCAGCTGGGCATCAATGACAGTTTATGCCTTCCCACCTCTTCCTCTGCTGCCCAAAGTGCTATTGAAGATCAGAGCAAGACAGACCAAGGATGATCCTCATTGCTCCGGACTGGCCAAGACAACACTGGTACCCACTCCTGAGGAGCCTGATGCATTCCCCACCATGGACCCTGCCTCTAATGCCTCTTCTTCTGACTCAACACAGCTTCAAAACTCTTCACAGTCAACTAAAAACACTCATTCTAGCCGCATGGAAGATTCCTTCGCATCACAGCAGGCCCTACTCTCCAAGGAGGTGCAGGATGTCATTTTGGAGGCCAGAAGGCCATCAACTAGAAAAGCTTACTCCGCAAAATGGAAACGCTTTTGTACCTGGAATGAGAAAAAGGGCCAGGACCCTGGAAAACTGAATTTACCACAAATACTACAATATTTGACTGAACTGCTAAGCAGTGGACTTTCTTTCTCCACCATCAAAATCCATGCCTCAGCCATTTCTGCAGAATACAACACTGATCCACCTTTATTCTCTCACCCTCTCTTAAGACAGTTCCTCAGAGGGGCTAAGAATTTAAGACCTCCAAGGAAACAGCCAATACCTGCTTGGGATCTTAATTTCATTCTGGAAAAACTGACCCTGCCTCCTTTTGAGCCAGCTGCTTCATCAGATTTGCAATATCTGTCCTGGAAAACAGCTTTCCTTCTGGCTATCACCTCAGCTCGTAGAGTTTCAGAATTACAGGCTCTCATGGCTGTCCAGCCTTTTATCACCTTCCATCAGGACAGAGTTTCCTTACGAACCAACCCGTCCTTTATGCCTAAAGTGGTATCCAGGGTAGCTTTAAATCGGGCCATACACTTACCTACTTTTTATCCTAATCCTCAAAACAAAGGGGAGAGATTACTACATTCCTTGGACATCCACAGACAACTGCGTTATTATTTGGACAGAATAAAGTCTTTCAGAAAATCAGAACAGCTCTTTGTAGCCTATGCAGTAGGAGCTCAAGGAAAGCCAATTTCCAAACAGACAATTTCAAAATGGATAGCCCACTGCATACGCTTTTGCTATTCCTTTCATGGCAAAACTATACCTACAGGCATTAGAACTCATTCCACCAGGGCCACAGCCACCTCTACAGCCTTCCTCAGAGGAGTTCCTACCAAGGATATTTTGGAAGCAGCCACTGTGCATTGTGCATACCTTCTCCAAGCACTACAACTTACCATTATACTCCAAATCTAGAGCAGGCTTTGCCACTGCAGTCTTGCAGGGCATTTTGGCTCCTCCTAGTTACACCTAGTGCCTACCACCCCTTCCTTAGCTTTGGGATTCTACCCATCTGTGAGGACTGCAGCTGTATGCACGATGAACATAGTACAGTTTTGTACCTACCATAAATGTAGATGTTCGAGTGCTAATACAGCTGCAGTCCAGGTTTCCCTCCCTCCTTCCCCTCTAGGGGTATTCTTTTATGGTGTATTTGCTTGCAACTACTGTTTTTGGATTATATTGCATTGCATTATTACCTAATTTTATGTATCACCTTCCTTCTGGGGGTACCTGACATCTGGGGCAAGAAAAACTGGTTCCTTTATACCCCTGTCGCACTGACGTCAGGGAAGAAGCGACGACAACAGACGCCGGACCTAGACTTTGGAATTCGGCCGACCGAGGACCCGCCTGACGGCAGGAGAACCCATCTGTGAGGACTGCAGCTGTATTAGCACTCTGGTAGGTACAAAACTGTACTTTTAGCAAGTGTATAATTGCATATCTGTTAGGGTATGTTTCTTTTTACTTCCAGATTTGTTAATGCCCAACCTGCTGACCATGCTTTTTTTTCAGGATTCTGTTCACCTCTGTACTTCCTGATGGGGCTCAATGCCTACACCCAGTTTCTGTATATACCTGGAGATCACAAGATCATAGTGGCTTGTGATAAAGGGAAGTGCATTTTCCTTTTTCTCAAAATCCATTTTTGCTCTGTTCCTCCACTAATTATCAAACTCGTTCCCCTCCCCCACAGTTCTTGACTGTTTTGTTCCCCTCTATATGTGAGACATATCCCTCACCCAGCAAGGGAATGAAGTTGAGCTTTGAGTGGACCAGGAGCAGCAGAGTTATCTGCAAGGTGGATCTTTTACCTCTTGAGCATGGGCAGGAGAGGTACAGCCTTATCAATATCCAGGGGTCTGTAATGCAGTGGACTTGCAGTGGACAGTTACACAACTGCGTAACATGATGACTTGGTTGTGGCGCCCCCCCCCCCCAACAGACAGTCACCCCCTGTGTGATCCTTGGTTTGTAACAATGTAAATTGTGCCGGGAACACATGCTCCTTCCCTTATCTTGAAGAGAGGTTAGTAGATTTAAGCTAGTCATTCCCCTCACCTCCATACCAGCTCTAGTGTACACCAGAGTTGTAACTCAGACTTTGATCACTTGGCTGCACTAACATTGTCTGCTAATGGATCTGGCTAGTGCATTTCCTCTGAGGCATTGCACTCGAAGAATATTCTGTACAGAAATTGGTGGAAAGGACACAACCTGTACATGGGGTGGAGTGGTTGCAGGGAAAAAAGTACATGAGTGACACACTAACCCACGCACGTTCAAGCTTGCACGGCCCAACAACAGAACAGGAACAAACAAAAGCCAGCAAACGGTCCCCAAGGCTTTATTGATATAAATATAGTGTCAAAGACACTAAATCACACTCTCATCACCATGAATATGAAAAATACATGCCTCAAACTAGTTTCGGTAAAATACCTTCTTCAGTGAGGAAAAGTAACTGTCATAACTCCATTCAACAGACTCCATATTTATATGATTGCTTAGCCAATAAACAAATGGCTAGCAATAAACTGCTAACATAAATTATACAGAACATTCATTAAAGGAAATGCACTTCCAAAAAACATATGTTGTGAATAAAAATACACAAACTGTGCATAAATAATACTAAATCCACATAATAATATAGCCAAGATATGGTATTAAATGCCCTATAAATATATATAGTAATTTATAAATGGTCATTTAATCCAGGTGGAAAAAGGGCTCCCAAGTGTATAATCCAATATTTTTCTTTCTTGCTAAGAATACTCTGCCAACCTAACTGATTGTCTATTTCCCTGTACTTTGTCAATAACAGTGAATATAAATTTAGCAGATGAGTGCTTAATAGTATGTTGATACAGGGCATTACTGATTTTGTGATTACGAATATCACTACGATGTTCTCCTATTTGGATTCTAAGGGACCGTGAGGTTTTGCCAACATAAAAAGCCTGACAATGACATGTGGCTAAATAAATCACCCAACTAGTTGAACAATTTGCAAATATACGAGTATCAAATATCTTGCTAGTATTGGCACTGGAGAATTCTTTAATTTTATTTATACTTCCACAGGAGGTGCAATGGCCACAAGGGAAGGTCCCCAGAAGTTCATCCCCAGTGATAGTAAGTTGTCTATATGTTGCACCTCCACTATCCCGATGTTTATAGTGGGAGAATAACATACCCAAAGTTTTGCCCTCCTGTAGGAAATAGAACATTGTTCAGTCAATATATGACGAAGATGGTCATTTGCCATAAGTATGTTCCAATTATTGTTCAACACATTTCTAATAAGTTGGTGATTTTTCCCAAAAGTAGTGATGAATCTAATGGTATCTCCCTTAACACCATCCTTCTTTTGATATTGTAAAAGATCTGATCTCTGCTGTTGATCTGTCCACACTCTGGCCCTAGAAATGTCCCTATATGCATAGCCTCTATCCAAAAATCTCCTATTTAGATCCTGTTTAGCATCTTCATAATCTAGCGGAGATGAATTAATACGCTTAATACGTAAATATTGTGATTTTGGAATGTTGCGGATGGTGTGACGTGGGTGCATACTTGAGGAATGAAGTAACGTATTAAACTGTGGATATTTCCTATGTATTTTTGTATTTAGGGTATTGTCCTCATTACGATATACCGTAACATCCAAAAAGTCAATAGTAAACTTATGATATGTTACTGAGAATTCAATACCCCAAATATTGCTGTTCAAATGTTCCACAAATTCCATCAAATAATCTGCATCCGCACGCCACACCATCCAACAATCATCAAGATAGCGTCTCCAAATGTCCATCTCCTCTAAATAAATATTGTGCAAGGGATCATATATAAGACATTCCTCCAGGTATGCCATAAAAGGTCGGCATATATAGGGGCAAAAGAAGCCCCCATAGCTGTACCTCTTAGTTGCCAATAGCAATCACCCTGGAAGAAGAAAACATTCTTATTAAGGACATGCTCGGACATACATACTAATAAGGTGTTAAATCCAGGTGGATAGAGATCAGATCTTTGAAGCCAATAATCTAACGCCTGTAGGCCAGCCCAATGGGGGATACTCGTATACAAAGATTTCACATCTAAAGTACACATTATCCATTCTGGATCTAATTGTGTATCAGCAATGATGTTAAGAAATTCTGTTGTATCCTGTATACGAGCCCTGACCATGGGCAATAGTGGCTTGAGGTATGATGTTAGGAAAACCGATAAAGGTTCTGTAAGGGATCCATGTCCAGACACAATGGGTCTCCCAGGGGGAGCAGTAATAGATTTATGGATTTTAGGTAACAAATACAGAATCTGTTTTTGTGGATCACTAACTTGAAGATGTTGAGCAGTCTTTTGTGAGATAATTCCTTCTTGTACAGCCTCTTGAATGAATGAATCAATGTCTTGTTTAAACCTGGGAGTCGGATCTATCCCCATGTGCATGTAGCACTGGGTATCTGACAATTGTCTCAATCCTTCCTGTAAATAATAATCAGTGTTCAAAACAACCACTGCGCCCCCTTTGTCCGCTTGAATAAAAAAGTACATGAGTCTTTTGATAGTTTATGATGTTAAGTTGTCTGTCTCGCCTTCATTCTTGCTGGATGGGTTCAGAGCCTAACCTCTGCTCCGACTCGGCCCATTACTAAAGCTCGAGAGCTATTTTCACTGGCTCGAGGCTATACTATGTCCCATAATGCTAGGCGTCATATACCCAGATCTCGTTT
Organism: Protopterus annectens; assembly: GCF_019279795.1. NCBI lineage: Eukaryota > Metazoa > Chordata > Ceratodontiformes > Protopteridae > Protopterus > Protopterus annectens. The sequence goes on from NC_056742.1 coordinate 371,041,193, forward strand.
GCCGCTTCAGCTACGAGGTTGCGTTTTCTCCGGCTCCAGGTCGTATTTAAAAAATTTTTGTATCTACGGTTAGTTTTTCTTAGATATTTTTCTATTTAGTTTATTTTATTACTGTTTAGAGAGTAGCGACTAGTTTTCTCTACCCTTTTTCTGTAGTTTTCCCCCATTTTTTCCACCCTTAAGGTGGACGGGCCTAACCCTCCCTTCAGTAGTCAGTACAGTTTTTCCCCTTAGTGTGAGTGTGGAATTTGTCTTTTTACTAGTTAGCTTAACTTAAATTTTTCGTTGAGTGTGTTAGTGTGCTTGTGTAGATTTTTTGTCTCGACCCTGTGGTGTCATGTCCAAAGATACCAAGGTATCGGGATTCAAGAAGTGTGACTCGTGCTTTTAGCCCTAGAGTCCTGCAGGAACACAGAAATAAGCTCACTCTCAGAGGCTTATTAAAGCCTAAAGGTTCTCCGCCCAAGCCTATCTCCAGAAAACCTTCAAAGCCCGCCAAATCGTCGGCTCCATGTTCGGAGCTGGCGCCGTCTGCCTCTGTTCCAGCTGGAACCGATTCATCGAGACCTCAGTCGGCTCCGGCTTTGGTGTCGGAGCCGTCCCCAAGCCGAAAACGATCCAGGTCTCCTTCACTGGAGTCGGTTAGATCGGCTCCGAAGTCTCCCTTGCTGTCGGAGCGGAGCCATAGGTCTCACTCCTCCAGGTCTTCAGGCTTTCGGAACATGACCTCGAGAGGGTAGTCAGCAGGCTTTTAAAGTCTCAGGCGCTGGCCCAGTTATTGCATAGCCCGTCTCAACAGACAGGGGCTACCCCAACGCCTGCTCAAGTTCCTCCTCCGACTACTTTGCTGAGTTCGGAGCCGGCGGTAGTCGAGGTTAGTGCCGTTGGGGCATCGGAACCGATCCCTCCGTAATCGGTTCCTTCATCGGCTCCGATCCCTTCATTGGCTCCGTCCTTGGAGGGATCCGGGCGTCGAGACTCCCTTGTCGGCTCCGAGGGGGTGAGTGGCATCGGACCCTTGTCCGAACCCGATCTCTCTCAGCCTCGGCGCAGGTGAGTTCGGCCCTGACATCGGCCTCGGAGCTGTCCCTCTCGATGCTGGGAGGAGCTCTGATCTCCTCTGAGCTGGGTCCCTCTTCCCTGCCTGACAGGGGCGCCTTTGAGGTCATGTGCATGCTGGCTCCCATACCGGAGCCACGGTCGGCCTCGTCGGCCCCTCCCTCCACGGCCAGCTTCGGCCCCCGCCTTCCCTCCCGAACCCAAGCGCGGAGAACAGACGCTCCAGGCCGCTCCATTTGGCGTTTCCTCCTCTTCCGAGGCCTCCCCTGATCCTGCAGAGGAGCCCCCTCTGAAGAGGACATGCAAGAGGAAGCATGTCCACTCCCCCGAGTCAGTAACATCTGACACTGACCTGGATGATTTGGAAGGGTCCCCAAGGTCCCCCTCTGAGGATGTCTCTCTTTCTGACATCCTAGAGAGCCTTAAACAGAGGGGGAACTAGTCCGCTCTCAACCCTTCCGAGGACGAGTCTGTGTACCTGGATGCGTTCGGTTCTCGCCCTTCCACCTCCTGGGTTTTCCCGCCTTCGACCCACTCATGAAGGTGGTGGCTAGAAAGGCGTGGGCGGCTCTGGATACTATGCAACCAACTCCCGGAGGCCTACAAAATTTATTACAGCCTCTGGAGACTAGCAGTTTCTCTCTGAGGGCGTCCCCATGGATGCCATGGTGGTGGCGGCAGCCACTAAGGAGTTGGCTGACCCTTCAGTACCTGTCCATCCTCCTATTAAGGAATCTAGGACTATGGATAGGTATGGTAAGCGGATGTTTTCTTCAGCGACCTTTGCCGTGCGATCGCTGAATTACTTATGCCATTTTACCCGTCTTCAGAGAGACCTCCTTAAAGAACTGGGTGATACCTTACAGGACCCAACAGCTGTGGGGTCCCAGGAAAAGATCAACTCCCAGCTGGGGACCCTGAACTCTATATTGTCAACTTCTCCATGTGGCTCATTTCTTATGCAGCTGATGGAGCGAGTAGGGCCGCAGGCACGGGCGTTGCTCTAAGGAGACACGCCTGGATGCGGCTGTGCAACTTTGCTGACCCCTTCAAGGCGTCCTTCACTAACACCCCCTTTGATGGTTCTGCCCTGTTTGGACCTCAAGTGAAGGATACATTGACCAGGTATGAGCAGGAAGGCAGGACTCTCTCTGCCGTGGGAGTCTGTTTTTCCGCCCCTTCTAGACCATACCCTAAGGGTCAAAAGGGCTGAAAGATGTGGTTCCGTAAACCCCAGGGAGTACTGCTTGACGCACGTGGCGAGCTCCCCTTTAGAGGCAGAGGAGGGAACAATAACAGACGCCGCCCTAGGGGCAGGGGGGGGGAGTCCGCAAAATCAGGGTAGCAGAGAATCTTTCTCTGACAAACCCTTCCAGCACCCCTGAGGAGCTGCCCGACTGTCCCCCTTCGGTGCCAGTCGGGGGAAGACTTTCACTGTACCCAGAAGCCTGGCATTCCCTTATGCAAGACAGATGGGTATGGTCGATCATATCCGAGCATTACAGGATTTCTTCACAGTCTTTCCTCTTCCGGTTCTCCCTCCCATAGATGCTCTAGTCCATGATTGGCCCCGGGGTCTTCTATATGCTTTCCCCCCCTTTTCCCTTAATTACCCAGTTAGTCCAGAAATCCACTGCCTTGAGATCCAGGATGATCCTCATTGCCCCTTACTGGCCCCGACAAGTCTGGTTTCCGTTCCTGCAACGTCATCTATTAGAGCAGCCCTGGCATCTGGACCCAGTGCCAGACCTTCTGACCCATCAATCGGGCGGGCTGCACCAATCCCTTCCATCTCTCAACCTCACAGCTTGGTTGCTCCACTTCCAACCCTAGCCAGGCTTCCCTTAATTTCTCAGTCAGTACGTGATATCATCCTTGCCTCTCACAAGTCTAACACCAGAAGGACGTATGCTAGTGAATGGAAGCGTTTCTCTATTTGGGCATGGAAAAATCAAGTGGACCCTTTCACAGCTCCTGTCCAAACAGTTCTAGAGTTTTTGGCGGAACTTTTCCAAACGGGCTCTTCCTCAGCCACTATCAGGGTCCAGTTGGCAGCTATTGCAGATTTTCACGTTGGCTTGTCAGAGACCAGTATTATGTCCCACAAGCTTTGCAAAGCCTTTCTAAAGGGAATCCTATTACTTAGGCCCCCGGTTAAAGACCCTCCTCCACCGTGGGACCTAAATTTGGTACAGTCTTGTTTAATTCTGCCTCCCTTTGAGCCAGCTGCTTCCTGCTCGCTAAAACTGCTCTCGTGGAAAACACTTTTCTTGGTAGCTATTACCTCAGCGAGAAGGGTTTCGGAACTACAAGCTCTCTCTGTGCGCTCCCCTTATCTTGTTTTTCACAAAGATAGTGTCGCTTAGGACTAATCCTTCCTTTTTACCTAAGGTACTCTCTGAAAAAAATCTTAATCAGACTATTGATCTCCCAGTCTTCTTCCCAAATTATACTGATAGAGCTGAGAGAAGACTACATTGTTTAGACGTCCACCGTTAACTACGCTTCTATCTTGATAGAACAAAACAGTCGAGAAAATCAGAGCAGCTCTTCCTGTCTTACGCGGAAGGAAAGCAAGGCCTTCCAGTTTCTAAAGTAAACTTGTCCAGATGGTTGACCTCTCTTCACGTTAATCTATCAGTTGAGGTATAAGGAAGCCCCTACCAAGCCTAGAGCTCATTCAACCAGAGCATTAGCTTCCTCAGTAGCTTTTCAAGCAAGGTTACCCATGGATCCCATTTGTGCAGCGGCCACATGGGCCTCCCTCATACCTTCATTTCTCATTACAAACTGGACATGGCCTCCAGAAGTCGGGCTGAGTTTGGTTCCACTGTACTCAAGAGTCTGTTCCATTGAGCCACCCAGGACTAAGGTGCTAGGGACGCTGTCCCATCCAGCACGAATGAAGGCGAGATTGACAACTTAACTTGCTTACCGTAACGTTCCATGTTAGTTGTCTTCTTCTCGCCTTCTTTCTTGCGTCCCACCCTCCATCCCCCTGGCCTGGAAAGACCTAGAGTATCTTGTGAGATATCTTTTGTCACCAGAGTTATCTTCCCAGCTAGCTCTCTTGTTCCCCTTTTGGTAGTCCTTGTAAGGGATATATGTAGAAGAGCTTCTTTTGCATATTTTAGATAGATTTACTCTTTCCTTGTGGTGGGACATATGTGTCCGTAGTGTTAGCTATCAAACGAGATCTGGGTATATGACTCCTAGCATTATGGGACATAGTATAGCCTTGAGCCGGTGAAAATAGCTCTCGAGCTTTAGTAATAGGCCGAGTCGGAGCAGAGGTTCGGCTCCGAACCTATCCAGCAAGAAAGAAGGCGAGAAGACAACTAACATGGAACGTTATGGTAAGGAACTTCTCTTTATACGATGGTCTACTAGCCAGCAGTAGGATCATCTTTGGTATTCATTTAGAGTTAATAAGACTTGCTGTATAGCAGTGGGATTGCAAATCCTAATTAATTTGTAGGTTTTGCCTGTTTGTGCCAAGAAGGTGAACTGGCAGGCATGGAAGATTAGTTCCCTTATGTGGTCTACATAATAATGTCCCAGCACATCTGTGTTCTTCAGCTTGGGAACTTCTGGGGTGGGAAGAATTGCTGAATATTATTTGAAGAGGGCAAACTGCTTATGCTTCTCAAGGAGGATCCTGATGTCAGAAGACCTGATAACAGTAAGAATGCACGTCTTCAGTATGCAGACCACTCAAGACTTACCTTTTACAAATACTTAATTTATTTTCTTACACATTCTCTGTACTCTTCTTGGTTGCTTCATTTGCATTTTAATAACATTTGTTTCCTTTTTCACACATCCAGATCTCTTCTTCCTATTTTCGTTTAGTGGGCCATTATTGTGTTGCATCTCATCTTTTCAAGTATTTCTGTTCATGTTCCCCTTTAAGGAATTTTTTATTTTGAAAGTTGTTTTGTCTTACTTTCAGCAATTGAGAATGCCAGTGAGATTTCTTTTTGACTGTTTCAAATTGTGTAAATCAATACTCTTCAAGCAAACCTTCATAAGCAACATACACAACCAAATGGGATTCATTAATGTCCAAAGACCTTTGCATGTAAGAGGATGAGCTTTCATGCCTTACTTTACATTTTCTTTACAAATGCACTTTTTTTATTCCTTTGGATATTTAAAAAGCAGCATAATGTGTTAAAAACAAGATTTAAGAAAATAAACTTTAATGTATTCCTCAAGTGTTAAATGTCATGATACTTTCTGCATTTTGTGTGTATGAATTGTAATGACTTAAATATACCTTTATGCACTTTATTAAAGGCCAAGAGAGTTGGTTGCAAGAGATTTGTATGTTTGAAGTAAAATGTGAAGGAAGACCCAGAAGACTAGCTTGCTGTATATGTCAACAGTTTTCTTTTTAGGTTAGACATTCGCGGTAGCGTTGTTGCCTCACAGCAAGAGGTTCTCCCGTTCGATTCTCTGCTGGAGTGCGGGGAGTGCCTTCTGTGTGGAGTCTGCATGGGTGTTCGAAAGAAGTGTAAATGGGCGTGCCTTCGTTGAAGGTTGAATGTCGAACTGGCACCTCTGCGTTAGTCAAAATCTACTGCCAATCATTAGTGTACCGAAGTTCCGCTGTGACTACTCCTAACTGGGAAAATTTGAAAGACAACAACCTTTTTTCATTGTACAGTTGATTACTGCTGCTTTTACTTTACAAGATGCCTCCTGCCCCAATTTTTGTTTCCTTCAGAGGTGCTCTCATTACACTAGTTAAGGTTCAAAATACTTATCTTAACGTGCTTCTTGTGTCCATTAAATTTCTTTCTGAACAGTGATTGTTGTTTTTCATATTTGAGCCTGTGTGTTGTCATGTATAACAACTTTCCGTGGTGGTACAGCGGTAGCGTTGTTGCCTCACAGTAAGAGGTTCTCCCGTTCGATTCTCTGCTGGAGTGCGAGGAGTGCCATCTGTGTGGAGTCTGCATGTCCTCCCCACGGTTGGGTGGGCGTTCGAAAGACCTGCATGAAAGGGTGTGCCTTCATTGAAGGTTGAACGTCGAGCTGGCACCTCGGCGTTCGTCAAAATCTACTGCCAATCATTAGCGGACCGGAGTTCCGCTGTGGCGACCCCTAACCGGGAAAAGCCGAAAGACAACAACATTGTCTTGTAGAGAGCAATACATTCTACAAACCACTGTGAATCATGCTGTGGTACTAGCCAGGGCCATTGCTGAGAGAGAGATGCTCAAGATAAATGCCGAAAGAAACTGGTACCTCCTAGCACAATCTGTGTAAGGCAGCATACAGTACACTGGTGGTCATCATATTTATCACTGCTCCAGTAGCCTTAGCTGTGTGGGTTGTATTCTGCCAAGGATGTAACAGCCTGTCCACCTTCCAAAACTTCAGGGAGGCTTCCACATGCCCAAACTGTCGCGCAGCTTGAGATGAGCTGACAAAAAGACAAGTTTGGGCACAAAGTCCTTCCGAGCTTTTCTGCTGCTAAAGAGTATACTTTTGTGAAGCTTTTGAGGATTAATTTTGTCAACTTATGCTTTCCTTTGCTGGGCAGATATGTTCCCTGTGGGGGGGGGGGGGACTTCCATTTTCTTTAATTTTGTTGCTGTTTTTTTTTTTTCTGGGAAGTTTAAAGCCAGGAGTGTTTTTTAATGGACCATCTCGAGACTGTAATGTACTTTTAAACCGTGCTTTTTTTCTTCCATTGTAAAATTAACTGAAAACATTTTTTTTGTATGGAGAAATTGTTTCTCTCTGTTCTTTTGCAAGACTCTTAGTGTTTTAAGTGCTTTTTACTCTGTATTTTCTGTCAAAATGTGTAACTTTTGTGGACTGGTAGTGTTTACTGGTAACTGCTGCTTGTGTTCCCTGGGAAAAAGGCACAATTTTTGGCTTAACCATGGAACAGACGACTGGTCCCATTGTCTGTCCTTCAGTCAGTTACAAATGGAAGAAGATTAAACCAATGGCATTTACCGTCACAGCAGGCTAGCAGTTTGCTTTGGCTACAGGTAGGTGAGTCTGCTGTGGGCATTTGTTGAACCTCGGGACACTCATCTTTTACCCAGGATCCCTGTGATGTAGCAGTAACAGCCACTATGAACTAGGGGCTAGCCACGTCCTCTCTGGCTGTTTGGAATCCCCTGAGTGGGTAAGCGAGAACAATACTTGTATATCCTGGGAGAGGGAACAGGGAAGGTTGCTCTGTTGTCAGAATGCTGTCGGCTCTTAAACAGCTGGTCCCATTTTTCCTGTCAAAAAGAAACCGAAAACAAAGGATGTATCTACTCTTCCTCACATTTCTTTGGATAGAGTAATTTACTGTCTGTTGCTCATGGTTTAATTCAGGCTATTGATTCTTCTTGTAAAGTAGTTTCTGGAAAAAGAGGGATTCCTTTCCCTGAAGAGATTCAAGATTTTAAATCTGAAGGGTTTGAGTCTCACAAGGGATAATTGGCTAGGCTTAAAATGGCCCACAAGGGCAGTTAGCTTAGTACTAATCTATGAACCTATGAACAGGAAGATGCAGAGATGGATACAAGGTTTTCTCCTAAGATTTCTGACCCAGACTATGAGCAAGTCTCTGTGCAGTTTTTGTTTTCTCTGACATTATTAATGGATGTGCCAGTGTTTTCAGTGGGAGAACACTGAGGTTTCTTAATCCCTCAGAAAATACTGTGAATTGTTAGAAAAGGATTTTCCAGAACCCAAATGCATTCCTCCTGTTCTGTCTGCTTTAGAGGATGTGAGTGTTACTGCCTGGAGTTTTTGTGGTAGTCTGCCATCTACCCCTAAAAAAGTCCGGTAGTATATTTTTATACCCCAAGCAGGTTCCAGAGAATCTTTCCTAGGTAGAGAGCAAATATTGGAGGTGTGATTGGGAAGAAAGAGGTAACTGGGAACGTTTATTTTCTGGGAGTGTAATGAGTTGGTTGACTTTTTAAAGATTCCTTGTAGACCTTTGTCAGAGATGCTGGGTGAACAAATTGGAGTGACTAGGGAAATGATTTTTTTGATACAGAGTGACTAGGGAAATTATTTTTTTGATACAGAGTTGGAATTGTCTAGACATAGTGAGGTCTCGCTGAGTCTGATTTCCATCTTCTAGTTATTTCTTTTTTGGCAGGCATCATAATTAAAATCTAAATCAACTTTGCTAGAAGTAACAAAGTTGAAACAACTTGGAACTGGGATCTTTAGAAAAAGGTAAGAGTAAATTACACAGGAAAAATGGGAAATGTGGGACCACTACATGCACAGGAGGAACTATGTTTAAAAAAGGGAGGATCTGAATGTGCTATGCAGTGGTTGACTGACAATGACTAGATATTTTAAAAGTGAGGGATGCTGTATCCAGGACTGTTTGTAAGCTTCTGAGCCCCCCCAAGCCTTTCTGTGTTGGAGGGACGCCTTCTAGCTTATCTTCCACAAGAGTGGTTTCTGGCCCAGAAATTGTAGTTTATTTGGCCGTTTGGGCAGTTTTTTCATCTCTTTCAACTTTCTGGTTTAAAAGCCTACATTTGCGCTCGTTTCCCACCTTTCCTGTAACTAGTGTACTCCAGATACAGATTTGCTGTATCCAGGACTGTTTGTAAGCTTCTGACTCCCCCCCCCAAGCCTTTCTGTGTTGGAGGGAAGCATTCTAGCTTATCAGTGGGAGTGGTAAGCACTAGGTAGCCTAAATACCACAAGATCCAGGTACAGATTCTTAGTTTTACCACTTAAATTTGCTTATTCGTGCTCAGCACTTGTTCTGAACTTGTTCGCACTAAGTAAGCTACAAATTTACTATAGCACTCAACCTTCCTCTCTACCTAGTGAAAAACAATTTTTGTACTTACTTTCCTCACTTGCTTATAGAAAAACCGCTCTTATACTCTCTTGTCTAGAGGAAAGTAGTTTTTTATTCAGGCATGTCCAAGAAAAACAGCTCTTATACTCTCTTGTCTAGAGGAAAGTAGTTTTTTATTCAGGCATGTCCAAGGGTCGTCTCCCAGTGTTCTTGCCTATCTGATGAATCTGGGCATCTTGAGGCAATGTAGCAATTGCCTCAAGTACACAGACAATCCTCACTTCCTACCACCCAACACCACAACCTGTGGGAGATGCACTTAACCAGCCAAACTGGAGGAAAAGCTCTCTCCAACCAAGACTGAACTTGACAGTCGAGGAGAAGGTAAACATTTGCACCACACTCCTCACATAGTCCCACTAAACCTACACCACCAAAATCCACACATAGAAACACAAAAACGTTTGCAGAGGCTCTCAGTAATCTGCTCAAGCAGCAGAGACCTCCAGAGCAGAAACGCAAGCAACCTCCATCCCCCAGCACAACCCAAATGACACATAGCCCACAGACTCAGTGTGCCAATTAACCACAGCCCACAAGGCAAACCAAAGTACCCAACACACTAGTCATAGGTGAGACTATAGTCGGGCACACTGATGTCCCACTCACCAGGCTAAACAAGAAGGTTACTTTTGGGTGCCAGGATCTGCCACATAACCCAAGCACTCATTCACTCCACAACAAGTATGACTTTGTCATTGTCCATGTTGGTGTGAACGACCTGAAATGTACCTCCCGGGACTACATGAAAAGACATGGAAGAGCTGTCCGATCTTGTAGCCCAGGGAGGTGTGAACCTAGGCCTGAGTAGCATCCTGTCATCGCCCAGAATGATACTGCAGTACAAGGGCAAAATGATGGACTTCAACAATTGGCTAAGCTTCTGGTGTCATTCTAAGGGGAACCATTATCTGTCTGCCTGGGACGACATGGTCGACAGACCATGATGCTTTGCCAGAGATAAGCCTGCACCTGTTGCCCCTGGGATTCCGGATAGTGGCTAAGGCTCTTGCCGCCCCTATAGTGCCTTTTTTTAGGCAATGTTCAAATGAGAAATTCACCACCGTAACAGGAACAGGCAAGCAACAACTGAGGGTAATGCTACTCCATGCTAGAAGTCTAAATCTCAAAATGCACTCACTCAAGGCAAGGCACTCCTTAAAATGGAGAACATCGATATCTATCTGTGCAGTGACTGAGACCTGGTTCAAGGCTCTAGAGAGCACCCCTGCATTTCCAGGCTGTAACTCGTACCACACTTTTCGGCCATTTAACCTGGACCAGAACACCAAAGGCAGAGGTGTGTCCATATTCATTAAGGAAATCCACACCTCCAGGCTAGTTGCGCAGGATAATGCAGCCGAGGTTATCCAAGTGCAGCTAACACTGGGCAAAACTGCAATCCAAATTGTAGCTTGCTACAGATCCCCCATCATGCCGCAGGATTCCCACTCTTCTTTTCTTGATGTACTGGAAAATATTAGGGTTCAACCAAACACCCTAATAATGGGCGATTTCAACTACCCCACCATTAACTGGGAAAACTACTCGTGTACCAACTCCTTAGCTCAACGCTTCCTGGAATTCATAAATTCCAATGCCCTGGATCAACTTATTTACACCCCCACCAGCGGCAACAATATCCTAGACCTAATCAATACCAACATAAGTGACCGGTGTTCCACACCTGAAGTCAACTCCTCGGTCAGATCCGACCGTAAGCTAATCACCCTAGATATCCGCATCTCGCCCCCACCCACCATTAAGATCCTCCAAAGCTAGCTACGAAAACAAAATCGCCACTGATTCTAAGGGCAACCACAAAGCATTCTATAGTTATGTCAAGAAACTCAATGGCAACACCCAGATCTGCGCTGAGTTACAGCACAATGGGCACGAAAATTACAGAACAAACTGATATTGCCAATATCCTGGCAGGTTCAGTGCTAACTTTACCCCCCTCTCACCCCCTAAAAGGCCCATGTCAGTACAGGAAGAATGCAGAGTCCCTGTAATCACATCTATGCAAGTAAAAGCTGCACTCTGTAAAACCGAAAACACAGCGTCCATGGGAGTGGACAACATCCCAGGCTGCGTTTTACACTAACTTGAGAACGGACTGGCTCCCCACCTAAGCGCCATGTTCAATCATCATGTCAAGTCAGGCTTTGTGCCCACTGAATGGCGCACAGCAACAGTTATCTCACTCCACAAAGGGGGAGCCACCACTGATCATGGGAACTATCAATCTGTTATCCTGACGAGCCTGGTCTGCAAGGCCATGGAACGTATCATTATGGAACTCCTAAACAAAGACATTGGTAACCTCCAAACTCTGGACCCCACCCAGTTTGTGTTTGTGAAAGGCAGATCATGCCTTCTGAACCTGATCGACTTCTTTGAGGCAGTCATCAAAGCCATAGAAGAGGGGTAAGGTGGTTCACACAGCCTATCTTGACCTCACCAAGGCTTTTGACACCACCCCCCATTCTGGAATTATAGCTAAACTGACTAAATTAGGTATAAGTCCCTACTTCACCAGATGGGTTGCCAACTGACTCACTGACAGAACCCACACTGTAAAAGTTGCAGACTCCAAATCTGACTTCAAACCAGTGACAAGTGGAGTACCGCAGGGGTCAGTCCTGGGACCCTTCCTGTTTGGTATCTACTTCTCTGAAGTACAGGCTAGCACAGAAGGCCCCTGGCTAACGAAGTTTGCAGATGACTGCAAACTAGGAGCCATAGTTATTTTCCTGTATATAAATGTAAGATTGTCTGTGTCACACATGATGATAAAGATGTTTCTCATAGAAAAAAAAACAATAGTATGTGTAATGTTCCTCAGTCTTATAAATTTTTATACAGTATTCCCAAACATGACCCAGCAGCTATAGCTTTGGTTGATCCTACTGCTGCTAAACACTTAGAAAGAGAAGGATTGGAATGAACTGTCCGTGATGGGGAAGTTGATGGGTATGGGGAAAAAGTGTATACTGCAAGTTTAATTTTCAGAATTTTGACTTATCGGGTTCGTATGTTAAAGTTTGTTTGAACAAATTGCAGATAAAACATTCCTCATACTCCTTGTATTTTTTATTTTCTTGTAAGGAAAAATCTGCTTTTAAAATAACTTAAATCTCCTCTGTTGCACAGCTCGTATAACTCTCTTACTACTTCCAGGGCTATGGCTTCTGGTAGTATTTTGAGGAGGTTTGCATGGCTGCATTCTCAGAACATCTAAGATGTTGATAAAAATTAGATTTTAAATTCTCTCTTGCATATTTAGTGCTTGGCCGCTGTGCTGCAGTGGTGATCAAAAAGTTTTATGAAAGGGGCGAGCTCTCTCCCAAGGGATTTTCTCTATCCAGTTTTGGGATAAAAAATAAGTAAATTAAGTGAATAAATAAACTAACAGTCTCTGCAAAAATGTAGGTGAACAGACGTGTAAGAAAAAAAAATGGCAAGGAGTTTCCAAAGAAAAGTCTCAAACCACCCAAAACCAAGGACAGTCCAACAAGTCTGAATGACTGACCGTTCAAGAGACCTTGTGAATCCCTCAAACCCTGGCCCACTTTTATTCCAGAAAGGTGTTGTCATAGATATTGTCATCATCAAGAATATCAGTATAATTATCTGTTTTGTCCACCACTATTATGAATCATCATCCACCCCCCCCCCCTTTTTACCATTTTCTGTATGGGGTTGGGGTGTCGTGTTATCTGTTGCCATCACACTCGTTTCAGTACCACTCTCCTGCGATCTTCAACACTCATGCCTAACTGTCGCAGATCTTTTCTCACCCAATCCATCCACCTCTTTGGATGCCTTCATTTCCTCTTGCTACTTCCTGTCAGTCCCAAATCTTCACCTGATTGTCTTCTGCTTTTCTGCACATGGACCAAAACCATTGTAATCTGTTCTCTTTGATCACTTCTGCAATTGTAGCTTATTTGGCTTTTGTGCTTGTGTCCTGATTTCTTCATCTGTTCCACAGTGTGCATCCTACCACCCATCTCAGACACTTCATTTCCATCACCTCTAGCTTCCTCATCTGCTCTGCCTTTACTGCCCAGGTTTCTGTACTATACAGTCGTACTGGTTGCACCACTGTTTTGTACTCCTTACTTTCAGCTTCTTTGGCATTCTGTCATACTTTACACCTAACAATCTATGCCAGTTGACTGCAGCCACTCTGATTCTAGCTTTGACTTAATTCAGATTTCCCTGCTCCTCAACCTTCCCAGATACTTGAAGCTATTAACCTGTTCCACTGTCTTCTCTTCTTTCTCAGATGTTCTTTGTGTTTCACTGTTGCAGTCATCACATTTGGTTTATCTGCTTGCAGGTAGCCTTCAGTTGGCCTGATTTTCAAAGTCTTGGGTCCTGTGACTGTTGCTGTCTCATCTTCCATCACGTCAGGTAGTCGTGGGTATAAAGCATGCAGCCGATGCCATTACATCAGTTTTTTTTGCTGTGTGGTGCCCAAAGCAGAAGCAGTTTGCAAGTGGCCGGTAGGATGACTCCTGAAATTTTCGTTTTAGAGTTTCAGATCTGAAGTCTTCAACTACACTAAGTACCTCGCTGGGGATTCTTTTTCTTGCTCTAAACCGCTGTCAGTAAAAGTTAACAATTGTATTTCTTGTGGAAAACATGTACCTCAAAGATTTTCATTTGTACTACATTCCTTGCCTAGGCCCAGACCACAACATACCTCGCTGACGGTTTTGTGCCTTATTCAAACCACGTACTATTCATCGTCAGTTCATTTTCACATCTAAATATTTTGGTACTCTGTTCAGTTATCCAGGAATGGCTTTGGTAAGCTACCAGACTACCGATTTTGTTCTGAAAAAACACAAAGATGAAGGCAGAGACAGACGGCATAGGTCCAAAGCTGCTGACTATGCTTCTCCTAAGCAAGTCGCCAGTTCGCCGGTACTCGGTGAGGAGCTATCACAGCCCCTGATACCAGCTACTTCAGATTAGCAGAGTCCAGTATGCCACAAGATGTTTCTTCGACTGTGGAACCTGCGGCTGTCTCTACCTTGGATGGGTCCAGAGCCGCTGTGCAGGCACCGGCTTCTGAAGGTGTATTCAAGCCTACTGACTTGCATATTAAACGGACGCCATCTTCTTCTTCAATGCCTAAAACTCTATCCATGCCTAGAAAACCGAAGCCCAAACTGCATGGTCAGGCTCCTATGCCTAAAAAAGAAATAAGAATGGCTGAAGACCTTATTACTCTAATTGGGGGAAGCCACCCTTCTCCCTCTAAGAGACCTAGGACTGATTTTTCCTTCTGATTCTTCTGATCAGGATTCTGAAATTTCTGTTTTCTCTGATGACCAGGAGTTGCCCTTATCTACCTATGAGGATTCTGATGCAGAGGACTCCATTCCTTCTGCTTCCCCTCCAGGGGATTTCTCTGTTGGTGAAACCTTGCATACTCTTAGGGAGCATTTCCACTGGGAAAGCCAGGATTACTCTGACTCCAAAAAGAGGCTTAGGGAATTCTTACTCCTACCTCAACACAGGCCTTTAGCTATCCCTCTTGTACTGGGCATTGTAGATGATACCTTCTCGGAATCTAGCCTGGCCCCTGACTCCTTACATCCTGCTCCCAGAAAACCTGATGGGTATTACAGGGTACCTGACTTTCGCAAGTTCCTCTTTAAAAATCCTACTGTGGATCATGAGACTATTTCACAGGGACGCATGGGTATTAAGGCTACTACTGCCAAAAACCCTACCCCCTCTGATAGAGATTCCAAAGCCCTGGACAGATTGGGTAAGAAGGTATACACTTCTGCAACTTTGTCCATTAGTGCCTTAAACTGCCAGTTTCATATGTTAAAGTATCAGCAGCATATTATTGGATTGCTTAAACAGAAAATGATGTTGATTCCTGACTGTGCTGAAAATAAAAAAAATATAGGATTTAATGCATTCTGTTGAACAAGTTGGAAAACATACTCTGTAGTGTGGTTTTGATTCATTAGAAGCATCTTGCAGGGCTGCTGTCACTGGGTCTGTACATAGAAGGCATGCTTGGCTTAAGGAGCAATCTTTGCCGGATCATGTTAAAGCTAAATGCTCCCTTAAACCAAGACTGCCTGTTTGGTAACAAAGCAGAAGTAGTACTTAAAAAGATGGAGGAAAAAGCAAAATCCATGCAAACAGAGGTGATCTCTGCCTAACATACAGAGCTATGTCAAACCCAGAGCTGTTGGACATGCTCCACTTAAAGAAATCCCAATCCTTCCGAGTTACACACTCTAGGGACCTAAACCTTGTCACCACATTAAACGGAACATGCCGGAGGGATAGATTCCTGTCCCAGAGACTTCCCATACTCTGGAACAGACTACCTATCAATGTCAAACAGAGCTTCTCATTAGCACTCTTCAAGAATAATCTTGATGATTGGATGGGAAATAGGAAATTCACCCCAGGGATCACCTCTGTGGCTCTGCTCGACAGTGGCACAGGAAAATAATTTTCTTGGGTGACAAAAGCCAGGGTAGCTTTTTGGCTGGGCTTGTATAGGCCCTAGGGCCGATAGCCTAGTACCTGCCTATGAACTGTTAAAGATTTCCTGCAAGCATAGCCTCTGATGGTAAACTGTCTCAATGACTTAACTTTAAACCTTCCAAGCCCTGCTCAACTGACCTTTCCTTTAGGGGGAAAGATCTCCCTACATGCAAAAAATTGGGAACTCATTACCCAAGACAAATGGGTTTTAAATATAGTTTCCCAAGGATACAGATTCCACTCTCACTCCTTACCAACCCCAAACGGTTGGCCAGACCTACCCCCAAATTCGTAGGCAGAGGCTCAAAAGCAAGTTCTCTCTCCTAAGCATCAGGGCTATTCATCCTGTCCCAGAAGAAGAATGGATCCCGGTACCCAGAAAAGACGATTCCTGGCATCCTGTCTTGGACCACTTTTTTGGTAATCCCAAAATTCAAAACTCTTCATCAGCTGCTTCCCATGCTAGGCAACAATACCTGGTTGGCAGCACTGGCTTTAAAGGAAGCCTACCTACACATCCCAATAAGGGAATCTTGCAGAAGATACCTAAGCTTCAGAGCAGGATACATGCACTATCGGTTCTCTGCACTGCTCTTTGGCTTATCTACTGCGCACAGGGTATTCACAAAGTGCCTAGCTCCAGTCATTGCATTTTTTTAGGCAAAGAAATATTCAGATATACCCATACCTGGACGATTGTCTAATTCAGGCAGAAAGCCAGGACATACTATTAAATCATCTGGCATTTGTAAGAAATTACTAACTTCTCTGGGGTACACCATAAACGAAAAGAAGTCGCATCTTGTACCCTGCCAACAAATTGTATTCCTAGGACCAAGCTTGAATACAACTTCCCAGATGGCTTACCTCATGCCAGAGAAACAAGTTCATTTGACAGCCTACTTTAAACAAGTGGCCACAAAGACCCAGCTATCAGCAAGGAAAGTACTGCAAGCCCTGGGGTTCATGGCCTCTTGCATTCTACTAATTCCATATGCAAGACTGCATATGAGGAAACTACAGTGGTATCTAAAAGGCCTATGGTGTCAACATTCTCAGGACCTAGAATCAATGATTCCTATCGTACGTTGTCTAAAGACAGAGTTCCTTTGGTGGGCAGAGGCCTGCCACCAATACGTGGGACTGCCATTCACTCTACCCCCTGCCGCCCAAACCCTAACAGACGCATCAGACTATGCATGGGGTGCTCACTTGGCAGGGCAGTGCATTCAGGGCAAATGGAACCCAAGTCAAATGCACCTACATATCAGCTGTACAGAATGCTCTGACAGCACTCAAGGACCACATTCTTCCAGGACAATTATTGCTAAAGATGGACAACACCACTGTTATGTTGTACATAAACAAGCAGGGGGGAACCCACTCGTACCCTCTCTGCAGACTACCCATGGCTCTGTGGAACACAGCCTTGAGCTACCAAGTGCACCTACAAGTTCAATTCCTGCCAGACAAGCTAAATACACTGGCAGATGACCTAAACAGAAATCTCCTGGACCCACACGAGTGGAAACTGGAACCAAAGATATTCAACATGTTGAGAAACAAATGGGGGAGTCCGGAGATGGACCTGTTTGCCTCCCCTCAGAACTACCAGTTGGATAAATTCTGCACAAGGACGGGTATAAAACATGCAGCTCACGCCATTTTAATCCGTCTTTCTTGCCACACAGTGCCCGAAGCAGAAGCAGTTCGCAAGTGCCAGTTGGCAGACTCCTGAAATTTTCGTTTTCGAGTTTCAGAACCGAAGTCTTTAAACTAAAGCTAAGTACTCCGTTGGGGAAACTTTTTCTTGCTCCTTACTGATGTCAGTAAAAGTTTAATAATTGCATTACTTGTGGGAAGCAAATACCTCCATAAGGATTTTCATTTGTACTGTATTCCTTGCCTAGGCCCTGACCACAATGTGCCTTGCTGTCAGTTCTGTGCTAAATTTAACCAACGCACTATTAAGCGTTGGTATATTTTTGCTTCTAAATATTTTGGTCCAAGATTTAACTACCCTGAAATATCGTCTGTTAGCAATCAGACTACTGGAGTTCACAAAAAACGCAAGGAAAAAGACAGAGACAGACCGTCGAGATCCAAAACAGACGACAAAGCTTCTCCTAAGCCAGTCGCCGGTACTCAGTGAGGTGCTTCCGCAGCCCTTGATACCTGCTACTTCGCAGGCCTCTACCTAGACCCATTCTGAGTCTGGTATGCTGCGAGATTCGCAAAGTATTGAACCCGCGAATGTCTCTCCCTTGGATGGGTCCGGAGCTGCTGAGCAGGCATCGGCTTCTGTGGGTGTTTTCAGACCTCAATATTTTTATATTTAAACCAACGCCATCAACAAAAACAAGGTCAAAAACAACTTCTATGTCTAAAAAACCGTGCATGAGCCATGTGCTCAGGCCCCTATGCCTAAAAAACAAATGATCAAAATGGCTGAGGATTTAATTGCCTTGATTAGGGGTTCCCAACCTCCCCCCTGGTAAGATGTCTAGGCAAGGCACTGATTATGAATCTTCAAATCAGGTTTCCATTTCTTCTGATCAGGAGTTTTCTATTCCACCCTATGAGGATTCTGATGCAGAGGAATCCATCCCATCTGCATCTCCTGCTGAGGATTACTCTTTTGGAGAGACTTTGCATACTTTAAGGGAACATTTTCAGGGAACATTTTAATTGGGAGAGTCAGGACTTTTCTGAATCGGAAAAGAGGCTTAGGGATTTGGCAATACCGCCTGTATTAGACTTTGTGGATGATGTGTTCTCTGAATCGAGCATGGCTCCTGATTCCTTGCCTCCGGCTCCTAGTATGCCAGACAGATATTACAGGGTTCCTGACTCCCACAAATTTCTTTTCAAAAATCCTGCTGCTGATCCTGAGACTATTTCTCAGGGTCCCAAGAGTGTTAAGGCTTCTACAGTCAAGAATCCTACCCCTTCTGATAGAGATTCCAGGGCGCTGGATAGATGGGGTAAGGAGGTGTTTACGTCTGCAACCTTGGCATTTAGGGCTTTAAACTGCCAGTTTCATATGCTTAAATATCAACAGCATGGTATGGGCTTACTGAAACAGAAAATAATATTGATTTCTGATTGTGTGGAAAATAGAGTTACAGGATTTATTGCATGCAGCAGAACAGGTTGGAAAGCATACTTTAATGTGGTTTTGATTCCTTGGAGGCCTCTTGTAGGGCCGCCATTACTGGATCTGTGATAAGGCATGCCTGGCTCAAGGAGCAAAATCTGCCTGATCATGTTAAAGCTAAACTGCTGGATGCCCCTTCACAGCATGATACTCTGTTTGGTAATAAGGCAGAAGAGGTTTTAAAGAAAATGGAAGACAAAGCTAAATCTATGCAAACTGAAGATTTTTTGCAAGTGCAGCCACCCAGGTTCAGTAGGCACTGGCCTACTAAAAATTGGTCCTTTCCTGTGTCCAACAGAGCCACTCAGGGCAAACCCAGGTGCTCAAAAGGCTCCAGATATCAATCACAAGGATCCTACAGGTCAAAGCAATGGGGTGCCTCCACCTCCATATCTGGAGGTAACAGCACAACCCTACAGTAAGCAGTCTCAATGACTTTTCTGTACTATCTCCAAACACTTAACTTTTGGCAGCCCCCTTGGGGGGAAAACTAGCACTTCATGCTCAAAATTGGCAGTTAATGACCCAGGACAAGTGGGTATTAAACATAGTATCCTAGGGGTACAGATTTAATTTCCATACTTTGCCAATTCCAAACGGATGGCCGCATCTGCCAGAAAACCAGTGGGCAGAGGCCCAGAAACAAGTCATGTCCCTCATGGATATGGGGGCTATTCAACTGGTACCAGAAAGGGAAAAAGGACAAGGATTTTATTCAAGACTTTTCCTGGTACCCAGAAAAGACCGTTCATGGCGTCCAATACTGGACTTATCGATTCTGAACACGTTCCTGGACATTCCAAAATTCACCCCACCCACCTGGCAGGGAGATGCATTCAGGGCAAATGGAGCCCAAACCAAATGCATCTGCATATCAACCAGAAAGAAATTCTAGCTGTTCAGAATGCTCTGACAGCCTTCAAGGGCTTACTTCATCCAGGACAACTACTGATAAAGACAGACAACACCACAGTTATGTGGTACATAAACAAGCGGGGGGGGGTACCCATTCATATCTCCTCTGCAGACTAGTCATGGCCTTGTGGTACACAGCCTTGACTTACCAAATACTTCTTCAAGCTCAGTTCCTGCCAGGAAAGCAAAATACTCTTGCAGACGACCTAAGCAGAAATCTTATGGACCCACACAAATGGAAACTGGATCCACAAATCTTCAACATGTTAACACAGAAATGGGGAAGCACGAGAATTCATCACAAAAAAGCAGGGATCACGTCAGTCGCCCTGCTAGACAGGGGTCCAGGAAAGTAAATAATGTGGGAAGAAATAGCCAGGGAATTGTTATGGCTAGGCTTGTATAGGCCCTAGGGCTGATAGCCTAGTACCAACCTAGGAACCTATGGAAAGTGGATGCTCTATCCTACAGCTGGAAAAACCTATCAGTCTATGCCTTTCCCCCTCTGCCTGTACTCTCCAAGGTCTTACTAAAAGTCAGACAGGAAAAAACAAAAATGATTTTAATTGCTCCGGACTGGCCTCGCCAACATTGGTATCCGCTTTTAAGGAATATGTCACACCTTCCTCCATGGTACTTGCCTCAGACACATCGCCTACTGTCTCAGCAGAACTATCAAATTCTGCACACTCTGCTCCAAACTCTGAATCTTGCAGCATGGCTAATCAACTAATTATTCAAACCACATCTCTCCGTAAACCTGTGATGGATGTCATTTTGGAAGCCAGAAGGCCTGGTACTAGAAAATCTTGTGCTGATAAATGGAAGAGATTCTGTGCTTGGAACCAAGCACAGGGAATAGACACAGCAAAGCCCAATATTCCTCAGATTTTACAATACTTAACTGAGATCCTTGACAAGGACCTATCTTTTTCTTCAATAAAAATCCATGCCTCTGCCATCTCGGCTCATTACAACACAGAGCCTCCTCTCATCCACTGCTAAAACAGTATCTCGGAGGGGCCAAAAAATTTAAGGCCTCCCAGGAGAGCGCCAACTCCCGCATGGGGCCTCAGTTTTGTGCTGGAAAAACTCACCATACCTCCTTTTGAACCAGCAGCTATTGTGGATATAACATTTCTTTCTTGGAAGACAGCTTTCCTTTTGGCAGTCACTTCAGCTAGAAGGGTTTCAGAACTGCAGGCCCTCATGGCAGTGGAGCCTTTCATTATATTTTACCCGGACAGGGTGGCCCTCAGGACCAATCCTTCCTTTATGCCTAAGGTGGTATCCAGTGTGGCTCTTAACCAAACCATTCACCTGCCAACTTTTTTCCGAAATCCGCAGAACAAGGGGGAGCGGATTCTGCATTCATTGGATGTACACAGACAACTAAGATTCTACTTTGAACAGGACAAAATCGCCAAGAAAGTCTAAGCAACTACTGGTAGCATTTGCTGCAGGATCAGAGGGGAAGGCTATATCAAAGCAGGCTATTTCTAAATGGATACGCCACTGCATTCGTTTCTGCTATTTGCACCATGGTAAACCTGTTCCAAAGGGGATCAGGTCCCATTCCACCAGGGCTGCCTCCACTTCAGCAGCTTTTCTCAGAGGAGTTCCTACCAAAGACATTCTAGAAGCTGCTTATTTTAGCTCTGTTCATACGTTCACAAAGCATTACCATTTAACTCTCTCTTCTCTAAATCCAGGGCAGGCTTTGCCACTGCAGTCTTGCAGCTCCTAATGCTGTTTAGCTCCATCCTTCCATCCATAGCTTTGGGATTCTACCTAAATGTAATGACTGCAATAGTGAAACATGAAGAACATAGTACAGTTGTGTACACTTGCCATAAATGTAGATGTTCGAGTGTATTCACTGTTTCAGTCCAGGTTACCCACCCGCCATCCCCCATTCTATAACTTTTCTTTCCTTCACTATACTCAAAAGCCTTTGTGGTGTATTTGCTTTTAGTTGAAGGTAAATTTTATGTTTCTAAGGTGCATTTATATAAATATTTACTGTTTATATATTTTTGCTCCCTATTTGGGGGGCACCTGACATCTGGGGCAAGAAAAACTGATTAAAATGGCATCGGCTGCATGTTTTATACTCCTGACGACCTGACGTCATGGAAGAGGAGACAGCAACTGACGCAGGACCCAAGACTTTTATTCAGGCTGACTGAGGGCAGCCTGCCAGCAGATTACCCAAATATAATGACTGCAACAGTGAATACACTCGAACATATGCATTTATTCTAAGTGTACACAACTGTACTTTACCATCCCTCAGTAAGGAAGTGATGGATGTCATTCTGGAGGCAAGGAGGCCTAGTACTAGAAAATCCTATGCTGAAAAATGGAAAAGATTCTGTTCTTGGAGCCAAACTCGGGGGATGGGCACAGTAGTGCCCAATTTACTGCATATTCTTCAATACTTAACTGAGATGCTTCACAATGGTCTTTCCTTTTCTTACATCAAAATTCATGCCTCGGCCATTTCAGCACATTACAGTACAGAGCCACCCCTCTTCTCTCATCCACTGCTGAAGCAATTCCTCAGAGGGGCCAAAAACTTAAGACCACCCAGCAGAGCCCCTACTCTACCCTGGGACCTTCACTTTGTATTGGAAAAGCTGACTCTACTCCATTTGAGCCAGCTGCAAATGCAGAGTTGAAATTCCTTTCTTGGAAAACAACCTTCTGTCTAGCCATCACATCAGCAAGAAGAGTGTCTGAAATACAGGCCCTCATGGCAGTGGAGCCTTTCATCATCTTTCATGCAGACGGGGTGTCCCTCAGGGCCAATCCTTCCTTTATGCCCAAGATGGTATCCAGTGTGGCCCTTAATCAGTCCATTCATTTGACAACCTTCTTTTCTATTCCATAGAAGAAAGGGGAACGAATACTGCACTCCTTGGACACGCACAGACAACTTAGGTTTTACTTGGACAGGACTAAGCCTCTCTGGAAATCTGAACAGCTGCTGGTTGCATTTGCTGCAGGGGCAGGGGGAAGGCCATTTTAAAGCAAACCATTTCTAAGTGGATAGGCCATTGCATTCATTTCTGCTATAAGCACCATGGAAAACCTACCCCACAGGGGATAAGACCACATTCCAGCAGGGCTGCATCTACCTCTACAGCCTTTCTCAGGGGTGTCCCTACCAGGGACATCCTAGAAGCTGCTACCTGGCGTTCTGTACATACCTTCACCAAGCATTACTACTTGCCAATTTTTTCTAAATCCAGAGCTGGCTTTGCCACTGCAATCTTGCAGGGCCTTATAGCTGATCCTAATGCTAATTGCCTCCTCCCAACCTTAGCTTTGGGAATCTACCCAAATGTGATGACTGCAACAGTGAAACACGAAGGACATAGTACAATTGTGTACACATGCCATAAATGTAGAGATTCGAGTGTATTCACTGTTACATTCCTGGTTACCCTCCCTCCAGCCCCTTGACTTCTATTGACTGTACCTCTATTCTTGTTTACTATGCTTAAAGCTTTCTGGTGCATTTGCTTTTTGTTGGAGGTATAACCTTGTATATAATTGCTTCCCATCAGGGGGCACCTGACATCTGGGGCAAGGCATTGGCTGCATGCTTTATACCCCTGACTACCTGACGTCATGGAAGATGAAACGGCAACCGACACCGTTCCCAAGACTTTGATAATCAGGCCGACTGAGGGCTACCTGCAAGCAGATAACCCAAATGTGAAGACTGCAGCAATGAATACACTCTAACGTCTACATTTATGGTAAGTGTACACAACTGTACTTTCTCAGCTTTTCAGATTTCCCCAATTTGGCTATTACCACTTTCTTGTCTGTACTTGTTTTCATCCCATGTGCCTTTAGTTTTGCATTCCATTCCCTTTCCTTTGAAGTTCTTGCTCAGATTCTACTTGCAATGCCACATTTTCTGCACACAGCAAATTTGTTGCTCTATCCCCTCTGACCTGTTTGCTGATGTAGTCCAGCAGTGGGCTTAGAGCTGAACCCTGATATACGCCCACTCCCACCATTTTTTTCAGAAAGTCTTAATCTCTGTTTTTCTATTTGGCAATAGATTACCTCAGACTAATGGCTTCTGAAAAACATCCATCAAGGTGGGAGGAAATTCGTCCTTTCCAAGGGGTAATCCCTCATCCACCAGACCAGACTCGCGTCTTTCATCACATGGCGTCATAAGGATGATAGAATGAGTTCCTGTTCAGCAGAAAGCCTCCTTTTCCTAAGACAAGATTGCTTTCTTGACTGGTTATCTGACCAGTTCAGCTTCCAAAACAGCTTATCACTGCAAGATGATTCCTGAGGATACTGGGGTATGTGGCATCCTGCATTTTCATGATCCCATTTGCAAAGTTACACATGCAGAAACTGAAATTGTTCCTGAAAATATTATATACCGAAGCTGTTACTGGAACTTACTGTAAGTCAGGCTGTCCACTTACCAGTCATCTTCCCAAATCCATAAAATTGGGCAGAGCAAGTTCTCCATTCCCTGGATGTGCACAGGCAGATCGGGTACTATCTAGAAAGGGCTAAACCCCCTAATAGAGCACAGCAATTACTGGTGGCTTTTGCAGGGGGTAAACAGGGCAAGTCTAGCTCCAGACCATTTCATAATGGATACATGTTAAGTTGTCTATCTCGCCTTCATTCTTGCTGGATGGGTTCGGAGCCGACCTCGGCTCCGACTCGGCCACTCTAAAAGCTCGAGAGTTGGTTCCACCGGCTCGAGGCTCCCCTTATATCCCACAATGCTAGGCGTGAGTTACCTCAGATCTCGTTTGCCGCTACAGCGATCGAGGTGTTGGTTTTCTACCGGTTCTTGGTAAGTGACTTTCTTGTAAAGTTAGTGTATTAAAACCCCTTTAATTTTAATATTTATACTTATTTCCCTTAGTTTAGAGGAATTCTTATCCCTTTCTTAAAAATTCCTGTTTTTTCCCCACAAGAACTTTAAGTTCTTCCCTTGGGCCTACAGGCCTTTTTCTTTCCCTAGTGGAGTGTGTGTGTTATTTTTTCTTAATTTAAAAACCTAGCTAGTTGTTTTATTTTAAGCTAAACTAGACAGGGTGTAATCGGTGTGTTTGTGACTGTGTGTGTGATTGCACCTTTGGGATGTCTAAAGAAGCAAAGGTCTCCGGATTCAAGAAGTGTGATGCGTGCTGTCAGAAAATGTCTCTGACAGACGCTCACACTTCTTGTGTCTACTGTCTGGGACCTTTGCACCTGCAGGACTCCTGTGCTGTTTGCCATGGCTTCAGCCCCAGGGTCCTGCAGGAAAGAAAAAATAAGTTAATTTTAAGAGGCTTACTCAAGCCAGAGGATTCCCTTACTGTGTCTTCAGGGAAGCCCTCCAAGGCATCTAGGTCTTCGGCTCCGACAACTGAGCCGAGACCTAAGGCTTCTAAACCTCTGCCTACATTGGCTCCGGCTGGAGCCGATGAGTCTCAGTCCACAGTTTCTGTGGTTCCCTCGCTCGGCTGAAGCCGAGGTATTAGAAATTCCCGGTTCGGCTCCGACCAGACCTTCGGAGCCGACAACTAGGAAGAGGTCCAGGTCACCATCCCTTGGCTCCGTTCATTCGGCTCCAGGATCTCCCCTGCTGTCTGAACGGAGCCATAGATCTCACTCCTCTAGGTCATCGAGGCTGTCGGATCATGACCTTCAGAGGGTAGTGAGTCGACTTCTTAAGTCCGAGGCACTGGCCCAGATGCTTCAGAGCCCGACTCATCAGTCGATGCCTGCCCCTGTCCATCAATATATTCCTCCTTCGACTCTCTTGAGCTCGGAGCCGGGTCGTGTCGGAACCGAGACTGTGATAGCGTCGAGCCGATACAATTGTCTTCGGCTCGTCGGCTCGATTTCTTCCTTGGAAGAATCTCGGCGCCGGACTTCCTCGTCGGCTCGAGGGGTGAGTGGCATCGGACCCTTGTCCGACCCCTCTCCCTCTCGGTGCTTGGCGCTGGTGAGTTCGGCTCCGACATCGACCTCGAGCCATCACTGTCGGTGCCGAGGGAGGTTCTTAGCTTCTCGGGCGGGACCTCTGGCTTTGCCTGACAGGGGTGCATTCGAGGTCATGCGGAGTGTGTTAGAGCCTGGCTCTACTCCACAGTCGGCTCCGTCGCCCCTCCCCACGGTGCCTCAGGTCAAGTCGACTCACTCCCTCATCCCGGACCGCAGAGAGCCAGCTCCTCAGGAACCCCTGTGGGCATTTCATCCTCTTCCGAGGCCTCTCCTGATTTGGCAGAAGAGCCCCCTCGGAAGAGGAAGTGTAAGAGGAAACACATTGACTCACCTGAGTCCATCACATCTGACACAGATTTAGATGATTCTGAGGGTTCCCCCCGTTCCCCTTCTGAAGATGTCTCATTTGCAGACATTTTAGAGATCCTGAAACAGAGGGGAAATTGGCCAGCCCTCAACCCTTTGGAGGATGAATCTGTGTATCTTGAGGCGTTTGGCTCTCGCCCTTCCACCTCCTGGGTGTCCCCCCCCCTTTGACCCCCTCATGCAGGTGGTTGCTAAAAAGGCATGGACGGCTCCTGATTCAGTGGACCCCACTCCCAGGAGACCCTCCAAATTCATAACGGCACCAGCAGACAAACAGTTCTTGACAAAAGGAGTCTCTGTGGATGCTATGGTGGTAGCTGCTGCCACTAAGAAGGAGCTAGCTGATCCTTCAGTACCTGTCCATCCACCTAACAAGGAATCTAGGTCCATGGACAGGTACGGGAAGCGGATGTTCTCGTCAGCGACATTTACCATGCGTTCGCTGAACTACCTATGCCATTTCACTCGTCTTCAAAGGGACTTGATCAAAGAAGCGAGTGAAATGTTAAGGACCCTACAGCTGCGGGTTTTCAAGATAAGATGAACACTCAGCTGGCTACCCTTAACTCCATAACCAACTCCTCCATGCCTTCTTTCTTACGGCTGATGGAGCGAGTAGGGCCGCAGGGACAGGTGTGGCCTTGCGTAGGCATGCCTGGATGCGGCTATGCAATTTTGCGGACCCCTTCAAGACGTCTTTCACTAACTCCCCGTTTGATGGATCATCTCTTTGGTCCTCAAGTGAAAGAAACCTTGACTAGGTGCGAAACTGATGGCAAGACCCTTTCTGCCGTCGGAGTCCATTTTTCTACTCCTTCTAGGCCTTACCCCAAAGGCCAGAAAGGTGGAAAGATGTGGTTCCGTAAACAATCTCAAGGGACTTCGCCTGACGCACAGAGTCGTTTCCCCGCCAGAGGCAGAGGCGGGAATAACAATGGTAGACGTCGCCCTAGGGGCAGGGGGGGTCCGCAGAACCAGGGCAATCGGGAAGCCTTCTCTGACAAGCCCTTTCAGCATCCCTGAGGTGTTGCCCGACTGCCCACCTTCGGAGGCAGTCAGGGGAAGATTGTCACTGTACCCAGAAGCCTGGCTATCCCTGACTCGAGACAAATGGGTACAGTCCGTCATTTCCGAAGGCTATTCTATCCCCTTTCTTCACATTCCAAACCAATCAAAAAAATCCCTTCCAGATGTTCCACCCGCTCAAAGGGATCTAGCGGATGTCCTTCATGGATGCATCTGCAGTCATAACAAGTGGGTTGTCCTGTCGTCAGGCAGCCCTGCAGTCGGCCGGATTCCAAAGTCCGGGTCCGGCTTCGGCTGATGTCGCACTCCACCCGACGTCATCTCTGTTGGTCTTCGGGTATAAAAGCATCAGCCGACGCCATTTTCCTCAGTCTTTCTTGCCGCGTGGCGCCCGAAGCAGAAGCTGTTCGCAAGTGCCGGTCGGTCGGATCCAGAGATTACTTCTACCGAATACTACTTCGAAGACTTCTAAAGCTAAGTACCCTGTTGGGGACTCTTTCTTGCCTCAGCCGATGTCAGAAAAAGTTAACAATTGTTTAACCTGTGGGAAACAAATACCTCATAAAGATTTCCACTCTTACTGTCTGCCTTGTTTAGGCCCAGCCCACGACGTAGCAGCCTGTTCGGCCTGTGCCTCTTTCAACCGACGAACGCTTAGGCGTCGGTCGGAGTTTGCAGAACAGTTTTTCGGTTCTGATTTTGCGTACATTATGCCGTCGGATCCTCCGACTACCCCCAAAAAACGCAAAGATAAAGACCGACACTCGCGGTCCGCGGTTTCGGCCGAAACCACGGCAAAGCAAACCGTGAGTGTCTCGGTTTCGGCCGAAACCGAGAAAACTGCTCAAAGTACAGCTGAACCTATTCTTACAACTGAGGCCCCTGCTACAACTCTTGAATCGACCTCAAGAAATTTTACCCACTACGGTGGTTGACTTATCAGACACCATCCCCTTGGATGTCTCTACCCCAGCACGTGGTGCTGCTAGGCCTCCAGCTGCAATGTCCATTAAGGCCTTCGCCAGGGCTAAAGCAGCCAAGACTACTAAAACAGTGCCTGTTAAACCCCCCACATCCAGGCCCTCTTCTAGTTCTCAAATGCTTTCTTTAGCAGAAGATTTAATTTCGTTAATTAGAGGATCTCAATCTCACCCAGACAGGGCCTCTCAGCCCCCAGAGAAGAGACCTAGGGCAGAGCCCCCTGAGCCAGTGTCTTCTGATGATTCTGCTGATGAATCAGACATAACTGACCAGCCTGAGGCTCCCTTCTCCAATTTTGAAGATTCTGATGCTGAAGAATCCATTCCAGCTGCTTCCCCACCAGAAGAATTCTCCTTTGGGGAAACCTTGCATGCCATGCGAGAACAGTTCCAATGGCAGCAACAGGATTTTTCAGACTCCAGAAAAAGACTTAGGACCTTTCTGCACCTCCCACAGCACAGGCCCTTAGCTATACCTCCTGTTCTCTCTGTGGTGGATGATGCTTTCAATGATGTTTGCTCCGCTCCAGATTCTTTACCCCAGCCCCTGCCAAACCAGACAGATTTTACAGGGTGCCAGATACTCATCACCACCTTTACAAGGCCCCACTTGCAGACCCAGAAACTATATCCCAGGGTCCCAAGGCAGTAGCCGCGACCACAGCTAAAACCCTATTCCTTCTGAAAGGGAAGCAAGGTCACTAGACAGATGGGGTAAAAAGGTCTACACTTCAGCTACTCTCTCAGCTAGAGCTTTAAACTGTCAGTTTCACATGATACAATACCAAGAGTTTATGCTTGATCAGTTAACTAAAAAACTAACCACTGATGAATCTCTTGATAAGAAATATGTATTAGAGATGGTAAATAACATACAACAGGTTAGCAACCATTCCTTAAAATGCGGCTATGATGCACTGGAGGCTTCATTTAGATCAGCCATGACAGGCACAGTGATAAGAAGGCATGCATGGCTAAAGGAACAAGCTTTACCGGATCATGTTAAAGCTAAGTTGCTAGATGCTCCTATGGACAAGACAAGTTTGTTTGGTACACCTGCCCAGCAGGTTATGAAGAAAATGGAAGAAAAGGCAAAATCTGTTCAAACTGTTAAAGATTTCTTGCAGGTTCAACCCCAAGGTTTAGCAGGAACTGGCCTGCCAAAATTGGTCCTTTCCTGACTCCACAAAATTTCAAAGGGGCAGGAATAGGCGTTCCAGAGGCAGAAACCAATCCAGAGGAGGTGCCTACAGAGGACGACAGTGGCAAGGTAACAACAGAGGCACAGACACAGCCACTGCCACTACATCAGCACAACCACAGTGACTTAATCCTAAATCCGCCTACCAGGGAACAAATAGCAGCTCCTCTAGGCGGAAAGTTAACCTTATTTTCAAAGAACTGGCACTACATAACAAAAGACAAGTGGATTTTACAAACCATAGATCAAGGTTACCGGTTTCACTTCCACACTTTACCAGTCAAAGAGGAATGCCAAATCTACCTCCAAATCAAAAACAGAGGCTCTACGCCAGATAATGGAGTTAGCAAACATGAGAGCTGTGGAAAGAGTGCCAACAGCAGAACAAGGAAAGGGTTCTACTCCAGACTATTCCTAGTTCCAAGAAAGGAAAAAGTTGGAGACCAATTCTCGACCTGTCCACCTTAAATACATACATCATTGTCCCAAAATTCAAAATGCTGACCCTACAGCAACTTCTTCCCATGCTGGGCAAGGAGTCTTGGCTGGTAACTCTAGATCTCAAGGAGGCATACCTGCACGTCCCCATTCGACCAATCTGCAGAAGATACCTCAGATTTCTTGCAGGATCAGAGCACTATCAATTCTCAGCATTGCCCTTTGGCTTATCTACTGCGCCCAGAGTATTCACAAAATGCCTGGCATCAGTAATCGCCCATTGCACACTACAGGGAATTCAAATTTACCCATACCTGGAGACTGCCTGCTACAAGGGGACAACAAAAGCAAGCTGACAACAGATTTACAAAGGGTCATTTACTTGCTACAAGGACTGGGATACACAGTCAATTTACAAAAGTCAAGGCTGATACCATCCCAAACAAGGACATTCTTGGGCGGAATTGGACACAGTACAACAAATGGCATTTCTGACTACAGAAAAACAAAAAGAACTTCCTCTTTACTTCTTGGCACTAACAAAACTGAACAAGTTAACAGCAAGAAAAGTTCTGCAGGCCTTGGGCTTCATGGCATCATGCATAATCTTGGTCCCATTTGCCAGACTACATATGAGGAAACTACAGTGGTACCTAAAGAATTTATGGTCCCAACACAGACACAGTCTAGAAACAGAAATCCCACTAATTCCATGCTTAAAACAGGAGTTCCTATGGTGGGCTCAGGCATGCCAGTCAAACCCAGGCCTACCCTTTCGCAGATGTCAACCAAGCCAGACCATCACAACAGGCGCTTCAGACCTAGGATGGGGGGCCCACATGCTGGACAAATGCGTGCA
Organism: Protopterus annectens; assembly: GCF_019279795.1. Classification (NCBI taxonomy): domain Eukaryota; kingdom Metazoa; phylum Chordata; order Ceratodontiformes; family Protopteridae; genus Protopterus; species Protopterus annectens. Next base: position 371,071,562 of record NC_056742.1, read on the forward strand.
AGGATTGTGGACACAGGATCAACTTCACCTGCACATCAATCTAAAAGAAATGCTGGCAGTAAAACTGGCAATCCAAAAGTTCAAACCATTTCTCAGAGAGGGCCAGTTGATGATAAGGACAGACAACACCACAGTCATGTGGTACATCAACAAACAGGGAGGCACTCATTCATACCCCCTATGCAGAATGACCTTGGAGCTGTGGACCCTGGCACTCAGCTACAACATTCAGTTACAGGCAATATTTGTACCGGGGAAGGACAATACCCTAGCAGACATATTAAGCAGAACCACTTCGGATGCCCACGAATGGAAGCTGTACCCGGACATCTTCAAGACCATCTCGAAGAAATGGGGAATGCCACAGATAGACCTATTCGCATCACCCCTCAATCACCAGCTCAAAATATTCTGCACAAGGACATTCCACCCACTAGCATGGAAAGTGGACTCACTCTCCTTCAACTGGAAAGGCCTAACAGCATATGCATTCCCACCTCTTCCTTTGATACACAAGGTACTACTAAAAATCAAGGAAGAACGTCCAAGGATAATCCTGATAGCTCCAAACTGGCCAAGACAACACTGGTACCCACTACTGAAGAGCATGTCTCGGAACAATATGTGGCCAATACCCTTGGTGCCTTTGATGTTAACTCAGAACAACTACAGCATCATACATCCAAACCTAAAACGCTGCAACTGACTGCATGGAACATCACATAGCAGCAGCTAATCCAGAACTTTCCCAAAGAGTTAAAGACATTATTCTTGAAGCACGCAGACCTTCAACAAGAAGGAACTATGCTGGAAAATGGAAAAGGTTTGTCATTTGGAGTACGGAAAGAGGAAAAGATGTGTCAAACATAGATATGCCTAACATTCTGGAGTATCTGGCGAACTTCTTCATTCAGGCCTGTCCTACTCCTCCATCAAGATACATGCATCAGCTATTTCAGCAGAATACAGCTTTGATCCACCTGTTTTTCGCACCCTTTGCTCAGGCAGTTCCTCAGAGGAATCAAGAATGTAAAACCTCCAAGGAAACCACCATTACCAGCTTGGGATTTAAACTTTGTGCTAGAAAAGTTGACACTGTCACCCTTTGAACCAGCAGCAACAGCAGACCTACAACACCTGTCATGGAAAACTGCTTTCCTACTGGCAATTACTTCAGCAAGGAGGGTTTCAGAACTACAGGCCTTAATGGCAGTGCAACCCTTCCTAATCTTCCACCAAGATAGTGTCCATGAGGACTAATCCTACATTTATGCCCAAGGTGGTATCCAGAGTGTCTTTAAACCAGGCAATCCACCTACCTACCTTCTTTCCCAACCCACAAAACAGAGGGAAAGAATACTGCATACCTTGGATGTACATAGACAGCTACGCTACTACTTGGACAGAACAAAAATAGCAGAAAGACTGACCAACTTTTTGTAGCCTATGCAACAGGAAGGGAAGGAAAAGCTATTTCCAAACAGACAATCTCCAAATGGATAGGAAATTGCATACGATACTGTTACTCCTTCCATGGAAAACCAATTCCACAGAACATAAGACCTCATTCTACAAGGGCAACAGCCACTACCACAGCCTTCTTACGAGGAGTGGCAACCAAAGACATTATTGAGGCAGCTACTTGGACCTCCGTGCATACATTTGCCAAGCATTATAATTTGCCTCTATATTCCAGATCGAGCAGGGTTTGCCACTGCTGTACTGCAAGGGATCCTAAACACACCATAATCTACTTTTATCCTCCTCCCTAGTTGGCTATGGTATTCTACCCACTTGTTATGACTGCAGATGCATCCATGAAGGACATAGTACAGTTTTGTACCTACCATAAATGTAGATGTCCGAACTGGATAGCATCTGCAGTCAGGATTACCCTCCCTCCTTCCCCTCTGTGGTACTCCTAGGGTGTTTACCCTCCTAATAGCTAGCTGTTGGGGGGGAGTCTTTTATGGTGTATTTGTTTGTATATATGTACATATATGCTTATTGCTGTGTTTACCTCTATCTATTTGGAAACATTGGCATCTATCCAAATTTTTAGCCTGCAAGAGGGCTACTGGCATCTGGGGCAAGAAACACTGAGGAAAATGGCGTCGGCTGATGCTTTTATACCCGAAGACCAACAGAGATGACGTCGGGTGGAGTGCGACATCAGCCGAAGCCGGCCGACTGCAGGGCTGCCTGACGACAGGACAACCCACTTGTTATGACTGCAGATGCTATCCAGTTCGGACATCTACATTTATGGTAGGTACAAAACTGTACTTTTTGGAAATTTCAAAACTGCTTGCAAAAAGAGCAATTCGGCCAGTTCCAGCAGACCAGCAAGGATCCGGAATCTACTCAAGGTTCTTTTTAGTTCCAAAGAAAACAGGGGACTGGAGACCAATTTTGGATCTCAGTATCTTGAACAGATCAGTCAAAAAAACAAGATTTCGGATGGTCACGCTGCAATCCATCCTTCCCCTTTTGGGCAAAGGAAACTGGATGTGCTCTATAGACCTTCAGGATGCGTACTATCACATAAAAATGAACAGACGCTCCAGAAGATTCCTCCGCTTCAGGCTGGGAACCAGTCATTTTCAGTTCAGGGCCCTGCCCTTTGGTCTCACCACTGCCCCGGTGTTTACCAAATGCATGGCAGTGGTAGCTTCTCACCTGAGACGACAAGGATTCCAGGTGTTTCCATATTTGGACGACTGGCTCCTCACAGCTCCCACCAAGCATCTCCTTCTGGTGGCCAGAGATTACACCTTTCGCATTTGTCAAAAGTTAGGCATTTCAATAAATTGCGAAAAGTCTGTTTTGTCGCCTTGTCGTGCTATTACTTTCATAGGCGCAAATCTGGACACAGTGGACATGTCTGCGAGACTAACACATCAGAGAATAGCAGACATTCACAAACTGGTCTCACTCCTTTTCAACAACAACAGAATCAAAGCCAGGTTAGTTCTGAAGGTGTTGGGAATTATGGCGGCCATACCTCTGCTTCCGTTAGCCAGATTCCACATGCGGATCCTTCAATGGATGCTCTTCACACAATGGTCATACCAGCAACTTCCAATGTCTCACACCATTATGATCACGCAGTGCAGAAATCATCTCATGTGGTGGATGTCTTCCCCTCAGCTCTTGTTGGGAAGACCCTTTGTTCCACCCCCTCCGGTTGCTACTCTGACAATGGATGCCTCCCTGATCGGGTGGGGGGGGCATTATCAGGGCAGGACGGTCCAGGGCACATGGCAACCAAACGAATGCCACTTGCACATAAATGTTCTAGAGATGAGAGCAGTGCTTTTAGCGTTGCAAGCCCTTCAAGACTCTCTTCCCTTGGGAACGATTGCAATCCAGACAGACAATATGTCTGTAGTGTGGTACATCAACAAACAAGGCGGAACCAGGTCATACCCCCTGTGTCGAGAAGCACTCAGACTGTGGCAATGGGCGATTTCTTCTCAGCGATTTCTGATAGCAACGCACATCCCGGAAGTCCAATCAAATTGCGGACAAGTTGAGCAGAGCTATTCTCATGCCTCACGAGTGGTCTCTGAAAGACTCTGTTGTGAGAGAAATTTTCCTCAAGTGGGGTCAGCCTTGCTGCGATCTTTTTGCTACTCCCCAAAACAGCAAGTGCAGAGAATATTTCACTCTATTCCCTTTACCAGGCCAACCCAGCAGAGACGCTCTAGTCCAAGTTTGGCCCCGGGGACTTCTGTATGCATTTCCTCCCTTCCCACTAATCTCTCAAGTGATATAGAAAGCTATCGTTCAGAAGGCCTCATTGATCCTCATTGCTCCTTACTGGCCTCGACAGGTGTGGTTCCCCTTTCTACATCAATTTCTATTGGAGCGACCGTGGCATCTGGACCTAGTTCCAGATCTTTTGATCCATCAGTCGGGTCAGTTACATCGCTCCTCCCTCTCTGAACCTCACTGCTTGGTTCCTCCAGTTCCAACCTTAGCCAGGCTTCCTCAATTATCTCACTCCGTTCGAGATATTTTGATAGCTTCCCATAAATCTTCCACTCGGAAGATTTATTTGAGTAAGTGGAAACGCTTCACATATTCGGCTCAAGGAAGGGACATAGATCCTTTCACTGCTTCCATCCAAATAGTCCTTGATTTTCTAGCTGAACTCTTCCATGCAGGTTCATCTCCCTCTACTCTTAAAGTTCAATTGGCAGCTATTTCTAACTTTCATGTTGGTATTTCTGAATCTGCCTTTATGTCCCACAAGCTTTGCAAAGCCTTTTTGAAAGGAGTTTTTCTTCTCAGACCTCCTATAAGAAATCCCCCTTCTCCTTGGGACCTAAATTTAGTTCTTGCTTCCTTGATTCTTCCCCCTTTCGAACCTGCAATCTCCTGTTCTTTAAAATTGCTATCATGGAAGACTCTCTTTCTAGTAGCCATTACTTCAGCTAGAAGAATTTCAGAGCTTCAAGCATTCAGCTGTCGACCTCCTTATCTGTTGTTTCATAAGGACAGGGTATCCTTGCGAACGAACCCGTCCTTTTTGCCTAAGGTAGTCTCGACGTCAAATCTAAATCAAAGCATTGACCTCCCTGTCTTTTTTCCAGAATATTCCAATAGGTCTGAACAAAAATTACACTGCCTGGATGTTCATCGTCAATTGAGGTACTATTTGGATAGAACAAAACAATTCAGAAAATCTGACCAGCTGTTTGTCTCCTATGCGGAAGGCAGAAAGGGACTTTTAGTATCAAAAGTATCATTATCCAGATGGCTAACATCTTTGATTTCCCTTGTATATGAAATTAGACACCAAAAGCTGCCTAATAAACCTAAGGCCCATTCCACCAGAGCTTTGGCTACTTCTTTAGCCTTCCAAGACAGACTGCCTATTGACACCATTTGTGCAGCGGCTACTTGGGCTACTCCTCACACTTTCATTTCTCATAAGTTGGATTTAGCTTCTAGGCATAGAGCTAACTTTGGTTCCACTGTTCTCAGGAGTCTGTTCCGTTAGGCCACCCAGGACAAGGTGCTAGGGACGCGGTCCCATCCAGCAAGAATGAAGGCGAGATAGACAACTTAACATAAAGAAGTTATGTTCTTACCATAACGTTCCATGTTAGTTGTCTTCTTCTCGCCTTCTTCTTGCGTCCCACCCTCCTGCCCCCTGGCCTGGACAGACCTAGAGGAGTTGTGATTGTGACCTCTCTTTCTACCACCTCTGTACTTAGGTATATGCTCTGCTGTGCATATTTCCTGGATCAGGATGTAGGTCACCCTTCTTTTTTCCCTTATTTATAGAGGTGGACTTTTACTAATTATTCCATTACTACTATAGGCTGGGCCTAGCTTACAAACGAGATCTGAGGTAACTCACGCCTAGCATTGTGGGATATAAGGGGAGCCTCGAGCCGGTGGAACCAACTCTCGAGCTTTTAGAGTGGCAGTGGCCAGGTCGGCTCCGAACCCATCCAGCAAGAAGAAGGCGAGAAGAAGACAACTAACATGGAACGTTATGGTAAGAACATAACTTCTTTATAACTGTCATTGTGTTTTTCACACCATGAAAAATTTTTATCTGGTTGTATTAAAGTTCGCTCTACCAGGCATGAGTCCACTTTTTCTCAAAGGAGTTCTTACTCAGGCCATCTTGGAGACAGCCATATGGAACTCTGTGCACACCTTTACAAAACACTTTAGCCCTGGGGACATTGCCTAGGTTAGAGTAGATTTTACTACTTCCATCCTGCAGAAACTTATCTCCTAGGGGTCTACAGATGACCCACCAAAAGTTTTTAGCTTTGGGCGTCCTCCAAGAATCCATACTGTAACATTGATCAGACTGCTTGTTCACTGCTTAGGAAGACCTGAAGACTGTGTCAATGGATACCCTTCTTATACCCTGACATCCAGACGTTAGTCTTCTGACATCTGTCTGCTGGGGATGATGTAAAGAATCTGGAAATTGGGCTGGTCATGGGCTTCTGCATGGCAGGAAGACCCAAGAATCTGTACTGGAACATTGTGATGTAGTCTAACATCTACAGTTATGGTTAAGTGGGACACAACTGTACTTTGCACCTGGCCATCTCCAAAATAAGGGAGAATTACCCCAAGCTTTCTCACAGACTGGATCTACTCACACAAGATCAGGGTTGTTTGATACACCCCAACTCCAGTCAACTTAATTAGGTAGCCTGGATGATAGGGTCTTCATTCTTTTTAGGCACCTGTTTACTGAGGATGTGCAGGAGGTACTAATAGAGGTAAGAAAGCCTGTTACCGGAAAATCGTATATTAGCAAATGGAAAAAGTTTTCTGGTTGGTGGCAACAACATAACCAGCACATGTTCAGGGCTAATTGTTCTGTGTTTTTTCAGTATTTGTGCGAGTTACTGTCCTGTGGCCTTCCTTACTTGTCTATTTAAGGTTCATTTATTGGCCATTTCAGTATATCTGCCCATAGATTCTCTTCTTTTAATGCATTCCATTCATCTTTCCATCCACAAACCTTTTTTCCATTTTTCTACATAGGGTCAGGGTGTTACTTCAACACAGACAATCATCTAATACATTTATATGTTAAAATGTTTTTGAAAGGGGTTTTTGCATTAGAGGCTTCCAGGAAAACTGGTGGCCCCTCCCTGGATTCTTTATTTTGTGTTAAAGTGAACACTTGCTCCGTTTAAACCAGCTAACTTGGCTGACTTGAATTTCTAAACATGGAAAACCGTTTTACTGATTGCTGTGACCTCTGCAAGAAGGATATTTGAGTTGCAAGTTCTTATGATGAGTCAGCCCCATCTCATTTTACACAGGGACAGAGTTTCTTTGAGAACTAATCCTTTTTATGCCTAAAGGGTTGTCCAGGTTTACTTTAAGCCAACTATCCATCACCCTGTTTCCTTTCCTTAACCTAAATGTGAGGGAGAGAGGATAATCCATACTTTGGTTGCCACAGAAAACTTGGGTACTTGACCGAACCAAATCTTTCATATCTTCAGATCAGTTCACTTTTTGTGCAGGTAAGAAGGCACAACCTGTGTCAAAATACTGATCTGAAGTAGGCACTTCATTTGTCAGCAACCTTTGGGATACGGATCCGATCCGGCAACTTCTACCACAGCATAGATCCGAGCTCCTAGCTCCTCCCTTTACCCATAATCCCCTGCCAACCCTGACTGACCTCAGATCTAGTTTGCCGCGCTTCAAGCTACAAGCTGGATTTTCGAGCTCCTGGTACTTGTTGGATTTGTGAGGAAAAATTTTCTATTTTATTCCCCTTTTTCGTAGTGTGAGTGAGAGCGATTGTTTAGGTACCCCATAGCCCTTTTATCTCTCTCAATTTAATTTAATTTGTGGTTATTTTTCTCCTTCCTGCCCTCGCTGGTTGTAGTGTGTGTTTGTGGTGTGTGTGTAGGGGCCTAGTGAGTGTGTTTTCTTTGCTTTTACAATGTCGGAGGCCCCTAAAGCCATCTTTTCGAAGTGCACCGAGTGTGGCCATAAGCTTACACCGGCGGATAGCCACACTCTGTGTTAGGTGCCTTGGGGTTGAACACCTCTCCTCGGGATGCACGATCTGCGTGGTGTTCAACCCCAGGGCACTCAAGGACCGGAGGTCGAACTGATTCTGGCAGGTCTTTTGCCCCTGGATCCGGCCTCCGGTGCTTCTGTGGCCGCTACCCAGCCTTCGGTGGCGGCCACCCCTGCCTCCCTCCCTCCGGTCGGGACTCAACCTCCCACTTCGGCTCCGGAGGAGAGGGAGGCCAGGAAAGCCAAGCGGAGAGAGAAGCACCATAAGCGGCGGGCCGAGGACTCCTCCTCATCCCCGCCCGCCAAATGGGCTTCTCCCTCCAGAGCTTTTGGATCGCCTCCTCCTTGGCTCCGGTCCCCTTGCTTCTCACAGGGACCCGAGGAGGAGGGGACCCGGTCCCCGTCGAGGTCATCGAGGCGGCGCTCTAGGTCTGCCTCGGTGGCCTCTTCGAGGTCCACTTTCTGCATGTCAGATGCAGACATGGACCGGATGATGTGGAGGTTCATCCAGGCCCAGCTGCAGATGGGAGTGCTCTTTGCCTCCCTCCCCTCCGGGGGGGAGCTCGACCCCATTTTTTGCTCCAATCGCTCCTTCTCCGACCTGTTTTCTGGGTTCGGAGCCGAGCCGTGTTTGATCCGGGGGTGGGTCGGAGCCGACAGTGCTGGGCACTTCGGCTCCGACTGGTCCCTCGAGCTTGTCTGGTCTGACCTCTCGGAGCCGTGGGCTGAGCTTCGGATCCGAGGGATTCGGTGTGACTTCAGCTCCGTCCCAGTTGGAGCACACGGGTCCTTCGGATCTGATTGTCTCTGCCCCGGGTCTGGTACCCGCTTCGGATCAGAGTGGGAGTCTACTCTCTGATCTTATCTAGGGCGGCTCCCCCTCTGCTTTCGCTGTGGTGGAGAGGGGATTGTTGAGTGCATCCGGGCCTCTGGTCCTGGCTTTGGCTCCCCCCTGCAATCCCTCTCAGCTGGTTCAGGCTCCCATCACCTGGCCTTCGGGGCAGCCTGCTTCAGCGCCTCTGGGTGTTCCTTCGGAACATGACATTGCTGGTGAGACCTCCTCGGACAGCCCCCCCTGAGGAGGTTCCTTGCAAGGCTAAGTGTAAGAGGAGGCACGTGGACTCCCCAGAGTCCCTTACGGAAGATACGGACTTGGATGAAGGGGAAGGCTCCCCAAGTCACCCCTCCGAGGATGTCTCCTTTGGAGACATCATGGAAATGCTTAGGATTAGGGGGGGTGGTCTGCCCCCGAGGCTTCCTCCGATGAGTCCTTATTCCTAGAGGCGTTCGAAGCAGGGCCATCTACCTCTTGGGTGTCCCCAACCCCCTGGTGGACCTTATCTCCACCAGGGCTTGGAAGGAGCCGGACACTGTAGAGCCAGTCCCCAAGTGCCCAGATAGGATCCTGAGTGCCCCTGCAGAAAGAACCCACTGGAGCAGAGGTCCCCCCATGGATGCCATGTTGGTGGCGGCGGCCACCAAGAGGGAGTTGGCTCAGGAGAGCTCCACGGTCCACCCATCGAGCAAGGAGTCTCGGGCGATGGACCGCCTTGGGAAGCGGGCCTTCAGTTCAGCAACCTTCTCGATGAGGGCGCAGAACTATATGGCAGACGTCATCCGGATGCAGCGGGATCTAATAAAAGAATACGCTGCTTCCCCCCCAGAGTCCATGTCGGAAGGGGACAAGCAGCTGTACTCCTACCGAATGTCCACTCTACGTTCCATTTCTAACACCTCTATGCGGCTCTTGTCTCACGCCACTGAAGGAGCCGCTAGAGCTGGCGGAGCCGGCCTGGTAATGAGGCGCCAAGCCTGGCTCCGACATTGTGACTTCTCGCGAATGCCCCCTTTGATGGTTCTGCATTGTTTGGAAAAAACATGCGCGACACTTTAGTCCAGAGCGAGAAAGACGGGAAGACGTCTGTCGTCTGAGTCCGCTTCTCTGCTCCCCAGAGGTCCTTTTCCAAGAACTAAAAGGGTCAGAAGAAGATGTGGTTCCGGAAATCGCATCAGTCCCAGTCTGCTCCGGATAACCAGTCCTCTCGTGGCAGAGGAGGACAGGGAGGATGCCACCCTAGAGGCAGAGGGGGTCCCAGAAATTTTGGGTCCGGAGAACCCTTCTCTGAGAGGCCCATGCAGAACCCCTGAGGGGTTGCCCGGCTGCTCCACTCTGGAGGCAGTCGGGGGGGGGGCATTTTTCGAGGCACCTAGCAATGTGGGAGTCCATAACGGATCGCTGGGTGCTTCGCATCATATTCAGAGATTACCAAATTCCCTTTATTGTAACCCCCAATACCAGAAGCCTCCCCCGACGTACCACCCAATCAGAGGGAGACGGCTGCTACAGAAATTCAGTAGCTTTTACAAAAAAGAGCCATCCAACCCGTCCCCCCAGATCAGCTCGGATCAGGGTTTTACTCCAGGTTCTTTCTGGTGCCGAAAAAGACTGGGGACTTGAGGTCCATCCACGACCTCTCTCTCTTGAACCTGGCAGTACCCAAAGAAAAGTTCCGGGTGGTCACGCTGCAATCTATTCTCCCCCTGTTACGGGAGAACGACTGGATGTGCTCGATATATCTCAAGGATGCGTACTATCACATTCTTGTGGACAGACGCTCCAGGAGGTTCCTCTGCTTCCGGCTGGGAGCCAGTCACTTTCAGTTCAGGGCCCCTCCCCTTCGGTCTCACCTCAGCCCCCAGGGTGCTCACCAAAGTCTTGGCGGTAATAGCGGCCCACCTGAGACTTCAGGGAATTCAGGTCTTTCCGTACCTGGACGATTGGCTCCTCATCGCCCCAACAAGGCATCTGCTCTGTTCAGGCAGGGATTACTTCCTCAATCTTGCTCCACACCTGGGGTTGACTCAACATGGCCAAATCCTCTCTGGCTCCTACACAGGTAATAGATTTCATAGGGGCGAGATTGGATTCCAGACTAATGCTTGCTTTCCTGACTCCAGATCCGCTTCAGAACCTGAGGTTGCATGTTCAGGCCATTCTCCAACTTCTTGCTCCACCGGCGGAATTGATCCTGAGGGCTCTAGGGTCCATGGCGGCAGCAATTTCTCTGCTGCCCTTAGCCCGTCTAAATATGAGGGTCCTGCAGTGGACCCTCCAGGTGCAATGGTCCCTGTCTCACAACCCCCTGTCCCATCCTATTCCCCTAAGCAGGAGTTGCAGAGGGTCGCTCATGTGGTGGCTCCAGTCCCCGAGCCTTCACACGGGTCGACCATTCTCAATGCCTCCTCCCGTCGCCACAGTGACCACGGACGCCTCTCGCCTGGGGTGGGGGGGCACTATTCAGGCAGAACGGTCCAAGGCACGTGGAACGACATAGAGACCTCCTTGCATATCAATGTCCTAGAGATGAGGGCGGTGCTTTTGACGTTGCAAGCACTTCACGGCCTTCTTCCGATTGGGACGATTGCAGTACAAAATGGGACAACATGTCAGTTGTCTGGTACATCAACAAACAGGGGTGGGGGACCAGGTCTTATCCTCTTTGTCGCGAGGCCATGAGAGTGTGGGAATGGGCGATATCCACCAACTGCTTTCTCATTGCAATGCACATTCCGGGACGGTCCAACATCCTAGCAGACAGGCTCAGTCATACAATTCTGACCCCATACGAATGGTCTCTCAATCCTCTAGTAGCGGAGCAAATATTTGCCCAATGGGGGCAACCCTGTTGCGATCTTTTTGCCTCTCCCTCAAATACCAAATGCAACAGTTACTTGGCTCTAATAACCCCTCGGGGAGTCCCAGAGAGACTCTCTAGTACATGCTTGGCCTCCCGGTCTCCTTTACGCTTACCCTCCATTGCCCCTGATGCTGAAACTCTTACAGAAAGCCAGTCAGTTGGGGAGCAAGATGATCCTCATTGCCCCATTCTGGTCTCGTTAGACGTGGTTCCCGTACTTATGGTCTCACCTGATTCATCCACCCTGGATTCTGGATCCCCTCCCGGATCTCATTACTCACCCTCTGGGTCTTCCGACCCCCAGCCTGGTCACCCTCAAGCTGACAGCTTGGTTGCTCCAGTTCCACTCCTGATAAGGACTCCCGGAATCTCCTCACCAGTCAAAGCCATTCTAGTAGCAGCACACAAACCGTCCACCAGAAGGGTCTATCGGAGTAAGTGGAAACGGTTCTCCATCTGGGCGGAGCACCGTCACTTAGATCCTTTCACGGCACCTCTTACGTCGGTTTTGGATTTTATAACTACCCTTTTTCATCAGGGGGCTAGCTGCTCTACAGTCAAGGTACAACTAGCAGCGATTTCGCACTATCATGTAGGGCATGAATCGGGCACTCTAATTACCTCCAAGGGTACCTTCCTTCTCAGACCTCTGGTCAGGGAGGTAGTACCCCCATGGGATTTATCTTTGGTTCTACAGGCCTTGACAAGCCCCCCTTTCGAGCCGGCGGCTACGGTTGATCTTAAATACCTTTCTTGGAAGACGGCCTTCCTGGTGGCCATTACTTCAGCTAAAAGGGTCTCTGAACTTCAGGCTCTCTGCGTCAAACCACCGTATTTGGCCTTCCGTCAGGATAGAGTTTACCTCGGGATCAATCCGTCCTTTCTGCCTAAGGTATCTTCGGAAGCTAATATTAATCAATCTATTAATCTTCCCGTGTTCTTTTCCAACTATCAGAACAAAGGAGAGTACAAACTGCATTCTTTGGATGTGCACAGACAATTACGCTTTTATATTCATCGAACTGCTGGTCATAGGCAATCTGACCAGTTGTTTGTCTCCTTTGCCAAAACCAGTTTAGGCAAGTCAGTTTCTAAAGTTACCCTGTCACGGTGGATAGCTAGTTGTATCCTCTTGGCATATCAGAGTTCGGGAAGGCCTGCACCTCAGGGAGTCCGCGCTCACTCTACTAGGGCCGTCACTACTTCGGCGGCTTTTAGATCTAGGGTCCCCTTGGATGATATTTGTTCCGCAGACACTTGTGCTTCATCTCATACCCTTATTAGCCATTACAAACTGGATGTTGTCTCCAGAGGTAGGGCGTCCTTTGGCTCTGCAGTGCTCCGGAATATTCTTCCATAAAGGCCACCCAGGATTCAGGTAGCTGGGGACTCTGTCCCAAAGGTTGCTGACAAATGAAGTGCCTACTTCAGATTAAGAAGTTATGTACTCACCATAACGTTCCATCTGAGTAGGTATCTTCATTTGTCTGCAACCATCCCCCCCTCCTTCCCCCTGACCAATATGATTCTGTTTAGGATTTGTCTTAGATAAGTCCCTTCCGGGACACAGTAACAGTTGTTATATCGGGCAAACTTGATCTGAGGTCAGTCAGGGTTGGCAGGGGATTATGGGTAAAGGGAGGAGCTAGGAGCTCAGATCTGTGCTGTGGTAGAAGTTGCTGGCACGGATCCGAGATCGGATCCGTACCCCAAAGGTTGCAGACAAACGAAGATACCTACTCAGATGGAACGTTATGGTGAGTACATAACTTCTTATTTCCAAATGGTTGTCCAGGGCTATTGTCTTTTGTTATACTTACCCCAACAAAACTATTCCAGTCAAGGTCAAGGCCCACTCTACCCCGAGCCTTGGCTTCATCTGTGGCTTCATCGTAAGGAGTTAGATTCTAGAAATATTCTAGAAGCAGCAACTTGGCCCTCTGTACACACATTTCCTCTTTAGGTCGCGGTCAGGCATTGCTAGAACCATTCTCTATGGGCTTCTGGATTCCTGTCTTTTCACCTCCCAAAATTTGTAAGCTGTGGTAATCTAGCCATATTTAGGCTACTTCAGCAGTGATAAAGATGAAGAATGTAATACAGTTGCATAAGTAAACTTAAATAACTGTAGCTATTCAAATGATCACTGCTGCAGTACCTATTTTCTCTCCCTGTCCCTGTTGTTTCTTGGTGTGTTTTTGCTGGGGTGTGGACTTTCATTTTTTTTTCCTAGCATTGTCTTTTTAGTGCTTCTCCTTCCTCTCTCTATTGACATGAAAGCTCTGAAGGGCATGGTACCAAACCTGTCTATTTAGACAGCACCGATTTTGAGCTGACTGTCTGGGTGCATGGAAGATGCACTGAAGCTATGGAAGCTGGCCAGCTGTTGTATCCTTACAGGATAGCTTGTAGCATAGGCTACTGCAGCAGTGATCATTCGATCATATAACGTGTTGGTAAGTTTACTTGCCCAGCTGTATTTTCTACTTGTGTTGCAGGAGCTACAGGATTGCTTTTCTCTGGGAGTGATAAATGTACAGATTGTGTACTAGACTCCAGTCATATTGCCAAACATGTAAGGGGGACCAGATCTTCACCCTTTTTGTTGCGAGGCCATGACAGTGTGGCGATGGGCAGTGGCTTCTCGCCATTTTCTAACCACAGCCACATTGTTGAGAAATTCAACTGTTTTGTGCACCGGCTCAGCAGGAACATCCTGTTGCCTCAAAAGTGGTCCCTGAATCCAGCAATTACTGAGGAGATATTCAATTGCTGGGGCACCCCCTGCTGTGACCTGTTTTGTAGCCACTCGGAACATCAAATACTGCAGTTATTTTCACATTCTTCTTCAGTGGGGTAAGACCCCCCCCCCACCCCTTTAATACACTTTGTCATCATTGGCTCCCAGGGTTTTTTATGCGTTGTCCCCTCTTAAGCTCATGATCAATTTTATACAGCAAGTAATACAATGCAAGTCCACTGTCCTCCTCATAGCCCCATTTTGGCCCAGACAAATATGGTTCACCTTCCTCGCCTATCACTCACCCCTCCAGGGGGACTTCACCTGGACCTTCCCAGCCTAAAGTTAACCACTCTGTTTCTCTGGTTCCTGTGATGGTGATGCAGCTCTTCCTTCGGATGTTGTCTACTTCCTTGTAGCTTCTCAAAGTCCTGTATGTGTAGGGTCTATTCCATTAAAGATTTGCCTTCTGGGCTGAATGTCAAAACATAGAGCCCTTTTAGCTTCTGTTGGAGATGTTCTCAGTTTTTGTTGTTGTTTAGCTCCGGTTCCAGTTTTTCTACTGTCAGGATACAGATGGCAGCTATTTCATCCTTTCCAATTGGCTTGAGGATTGTTTGCTGGCTTTTCAAACTATGTAAAGCCTTTCTTAAATTCAAACTATGTAAAGCCTTTCTTAAATTCACTTTCCTGTTGTGACCATGCATCAAGGATCCCACACATCTGTGGGCCTTTATTTCAGTTTGGAAGTATTGTCCAAAGCTCAGTTTGAACCAGCAGCATCTGCAGAATTAAAATTCTTTTCCTGGAAAACCATATTCATAGCTCTCACCTTCGCTAGGAGTATTTCAGAACTTTGTGCCATATCCTTCATTTCTCCGTGCATTGTGTTTGAATAAGAACAGGGCTACCCTGAGGATCAGTCAATCCTTTATTCCAAATGTGGTTTGTAAGGCCAGTCTTTCACAACTCGTTTATCTCCCCGTGTTCTTCCCTGCCTAATAAAATAAAGGGGAGTATGTTCTGCGTACATTGGCTGTACAGAGGCAGCTCCATTTTTACAGTCACAGAATGTTTGTAACCTTTGCCCAGAACAAGCTGTGAAAGAAAAGTATCTAAGATTTCATTGTCCCAATGGTTGACACTCTCCGTAACCAATCTTACCTTCCAAGTCCAGGACTTATTCCACTAGATTTTGTAGTGGGGTTGTGTACCAGCCTTCAGTGGCAAAGTGATAAGGACTTGTTCCCTCACCAAAAGGTCAGCCAGCCTTTCAAAACTGGTGACCTGACACCCACTCACCCACCTATGAAAATAAGTGCTTAACCTGGCAATATAATCACATACACTTTCATCTGCCTTGCATTTTTTTTCTGTAAGCTTGAGGTGTTAACTTAAAAAAATTCCAATAAACATTGTTTAACCTTATCATAGTTTAAAAATCAGTGTCAAACAATTTAGAAACCGCAGATGATGTCCTTCAAGTATGCAACTGCAGTCCTGACATATGGGTTGTCCTGCCTCAGGCAGCCCTTCGGTCGTCCGGATTCCAAAGTCTGGGTCCGGCGTCTGCTGATGTCGCCTCTTCCCCGACGTCAGAGCGGCTGGGGTATAAAAGCATCCGCCGACGCCATCTTCCCCAGTCTTTCTTGCCGCGCGGTGCCCGAAGCAGAAGCAGTTCGCAAGTGCCGGTCGGCCAGCTCCTGTGTTTTCAGTTACCGAAGTCATCAAAAAGCTAAGTACCCCGTTGGGGAACCTTTTCTTGCCTCAGCCGATGTCAGACAAAACTGAAAAAGTTAATAATTGTTTGTCTTGTGGTAAACAAATACCTCATAAGGACTTCCATTCTTACTGCCTTCCCTGCCTCGGCCCAGACCACAACGTCTCGGCCTGTGCTGCCTGTGCTTGTTTCAATAAGCGCACACTTAGGCGCCGGGCAGAATTTGCTGAATACTTTTTTGGGGAAAAGTACTCCTATATCATGCCATCGGAACTTCCGACAGCACACGTTTCCAAAAAACGGAAGGACCGGGACCGACCTTCGCGGCCCGTGACTTCCACCGACACCACTCCTAAGCCTACCGCGAGTGCATCGGTCTGTTCGGAGGCGGTAATTCAACCGCTCCAGGCCGACGACACCGCTTTACCGCACACTTCGGTCCCGGAGGCTTCCCCGGTGCCGGTTGTTGTTTTTCCTCCAGAATCCGAAGCCCAAGATTTGCCTGACACCATACCGGTGGACAAAGTTACTCCAGCACGTGGGGCAGCTAGGCCTACTGTGTCTGTCCATCAAGGCCTACACACGTGCTAAGGCTGCCAGCCAGGCTAAGTCTCACCCTCCTAAATCTTTTTCACAGACTCCCACTTCGGATAAACAGATCATGACTTTAGCTGCAGATCTAATTTCTTTAATCAGGGGCTCTCAGGTTCATCCAGACAGAGGTTCTCAGCCGCCTTCAGACAAAAGGCCTAGGGTTGAGCAGACAGATGCCCTTTCTTCAGATGAAGCCTCTGGTGAGTCAGGCCTTTCAGTTTCCCAGGAAGAACCCTTCCCGGCCTACGAGGATTCTGATGCAGATGAATCCATTCCCTCTGCCTCCCCTCCGAGGATATTTCTTTCGGGGAAGTGCTACACTCCATGAGAGAGCATTTTCAGTGGCAGGGCCAGGACTTCTCGGACTCCAGGAAAAGGCTTCGGACCTTTTTTAAGTTACCCCAGCACAGGCCTTTAGCTATTCCCCCAGTGTTAGATGTATTGGATGATGTCTACTCAGACTCCAGTACTTCACCTGATTCTCTCCCTCCTGCTCTTGTCAAGCCTGACAGATATTATAGGGTTCCTGAAACTCATAAGCATCTCTTTAAGGTCCACTCTGTTGACCTAGAAACTATTTCACAGGGGCCCAAAGGAGTGGCCACTTCCACGACCAAGAATCCTTTGCCCGCAGACAGGGAAGCTAGGTCCCTGGAGAGGTGGGGTAAGAAAGTTTTTACCTCTACCACCCTTCCATGAGGGCTCTTAACTGTCTTTTTCATGTTTCAGTATCAGGATTTTCTGTTGGATGATTTGCAGAAAAAATTAGCCTCTCCTGAGCCTTTAGATGGAAAGGCTTTGCAGGATTTGGTTCATAATACTCAGCAGGTTAGCAATCATTTTCTTCAGTGTGGTTATGATGCATTGTAAGCTTCATGTAGGGCAGCTATGACAGGGGCCGTCATACTTAGACATGCTTGGTTGAAAGAACAGTCATTGCCAGACCATGTTAAAGTAAAGCTTTTAGATGCACCTCTGGAAAAAGACAAGCTATTTGGTGCTAATGCACAGGGTGTGTTGAAATCAATTGAGGAAAAGGCTAAATCAGTACAAACAGTCAAAGATTTCCTCCAGGTTCAGCCACCAAGGTTCAGCAGGAATTGGTCCTTTCCAGACACTGACAAGTTTCAAAGGGGAAAAAGCAGGCATGCTCGAGGTAGAGGGCAATACCGAGGCTCTTACAGGGGCCGCCAATGGCAACCAACTAATCAGAGAAGTGGCGCAGGGACTCCCACTGCTCCACAGGGACAACCACAATGACTTGTCTTTGACACCGCCGACCAAGGCTCAAAAAGAAGCTCCTTTAGGCGGAAAGTTATCCTTATTTTCAAAAAATTGGCACATTTTTACAAAGGACGGATGGATTTTGAACATAATAGACAAAGGTTACAGGTTCCACTTCCATACCTTACCAACAAGACAAGGCATGCCAAACCTGCCACACAATCAAAGGGCAGAGGCACTCATACAAGTTTCAAAGCTGCTACAAATCAAAGCAATAGAAAAGGTTCCTCCTCAGGAACAAGGCCAGGGATTCTACTCAAGACTGTTCCTTGTTCCAAG
This sequence comes from Protopterus annectens, assembly GCF_019279795.1. Classification (NCBI taxonomy): domain Eukaryota; kingdom Metazoa; phylum Chordata; order Ceratodontiformes; family Protopteridae; genus Protopterus; species Protopterus annectens. The sequence goes on from NC_056742.1 coordinate 371,089,404, forward strand.
AAAAGAAAAGCAATGGAGACCTATACTGGACTTGTCCGTTCTAAACACTTTTCTCATTGTGCCAAAATTCAAAATGCTGACGTTACAGCAACTTCTTCCCATGCTGGGCAAGGGGTCTTGGCTGGTTACTCTGGACCTCAAGGAGGCATACCTGCATGTCCCAATCAGACACAGCTGCAGAAAATACCTCAGATTTCTTGCAGGGTCAGAGCATTATCAATTCTCAGCATTGCCTTTTGGCTTATCTACTGCGCCCAGAGTATTCACAAAATGCCTGGCATCAGTAATTGCACATTGCAGACTTCAGGGGATACAAATATACCCTTATCTGGACGACTGCCTTATACAAGCGGACAGCCAACAAGCCTTGATAAGAAACTTGGACTATGTCATTCACTTACTACAGGCTTTGGGATACACAGTCAACATTCAAAAATCAAGACTACTGCCATCCCAGCAAATAATATTTCTAGGAGCCAAACTGGACACAAATTCACAAATGGCTTTCCTCACAGAAGAAAAACAGGAACAATTACCAGATTACTTCAAAAGCCTAGCAAAGCACACCCAGATGACTGCAAGGAAAATCCTGCAGGCCCTGGGTTTCATGGCATCTTGCATTCTCCTGATCCCTCTGGCAAGACTACACATGGGAAAATTACAATGGTACCTAAAAAGTCTATGGTCTCAACACAGCCACAACTTAGAAGCAATTATTCCACTCATTCCATGTCTACAAAAGGAATATTTGTGGTGGGCACAAGCAAGCCAGCTAAACAAAGACATGCCTTTCAACAAACCTCAAGCAAGCCAAACCATTACAACAGACGCCTCAGATCATGGATGGGGGGGCGCACATGGAAGGCAGATGCATTCAAGGGCAATGGGCTCCCCGGGAATTGCATCTGCACATCAATCAAAAAGAGATGCTGGCAGTGATTCATGGAAGGCAGATGCATTCAAGGGCAATGGGCTCCCCGGGAATTGCATCTGCACATCAATCAAAAAGATATGCTGGCAGTGATTCATGCAATCGAGGCCTTCGGAAACTTTCTTCATCAAGGTCATCTGCTAATAAAGACAGACAACACCACTGATGTCCTTCAAGAATGCAACTGCAGTCATAACATGTGGGTTGTCCTGCCTCAGGCAGCCCTCGGTCGGCCGGATTCCAAAGTCTGGGTCCGACGTTGCGTCAGAGCGGCTGGAGTACATAAGCATCAGCCGACGTCATTTTCCCCAGTCTTTCTTGCCGCGCGGTGCCCGAAGCAGAAGCAGTTCGCAAGTGCCGGTCGGTCAGCTCCTGTATTCTACGATACCGAAGTCATCAAAAAAGCTAAGTACCCCGTTGGGGACCTTTTCTTGCCTCAGCCGATGTCAGAAATTACTGAAAAAGTTAACAATTGTCTTTTTTGTGGTAAACAAATACCTCATAAAAATTTCCACTCTTACTGCCTCCCTTGCCTGGGCCCAGACCACGAAGTCTCGGCCTGTGTAGCCTGTGCTCGCTTCAACAAGCACACACTCGGGTGCCGGGCGGAGTTCGCTGAAGATTTTTTCGACGATAAATTTGCTTACACCATGCCGTCGGATCTTCCGACATCGCAAACTCCCAAAAAGCGAAAAGACCGGGACCGACATCCTCGGCCCGCGTCTACCACCGACTCCACGCCATAACCTAGCGCGAGTGCTCCGGTTCCCTCTGAGACTGTCTCTCCACCGCTCCGAACCGAAGACACCGCATTACCGACGACTCCGATTCCAGATATTACTCCGCCAGTTATAGACTTTCCTCCGGATACCGAAACCGAGGAAATGCCCGAGACCATTGCTGTAGACAAGGTCACTCCTGCACGTGGAGCTGCCAGGCCTCCTATGGCCATGTCTATTAAGGCCTACACTAGGGCTAAGGCAGCCAGCAAAACAAAGCATATTGCTTCCAAATCCTTACCTCAGCCGACTCCGGAGACGCAAATTATGTCCATGGCTGCTGATTTAATTTCCATGATCAGAGGTTCACAGGCCCATCCTGAGAGAGCATCCCAGCCTCCTCCGGATAAAAGCCCCCGGGTTGAACCCTCTGACCCTTCTCCTTCAGATGAAGATTCTGAGGGCTCTGTCCACTCTGATAGCCAGGAAGAGCTCTTCCAGACCTATGAGGACTCGGATGCAGAAGATTCCATACCTTCGGCCTCCCCTCCTGAGGATATTTCCTTTGGGGAAGTTCTGCACACCATGCGGGAACATTTCAAGTGGCAGGGTCAGGAATATTCTGATTCTAGGAAACGCCTTAGGACTTTCCTTAAAAGCCTCAGCACAGGCCCTTAGCTATTCCTCCTGTACTTGATGTTCTGGATGATTTGTATTCTGATTCTAGTGCTACCCCTGATTCTCTTCCTCCTGCTCCGGCCAAGCCAGACAGGTATTACAGGGTCCCAGAAACTCATTCCCATTTATTCAGGGCCCATACTGCTGATTTGGAAACTATTTCACAGGGGCCTAAAGGAGTTTCAGCCTCCACCTCAAAAAATCCTTTGCCCTCCAACAGGGAAGCAAGGTCATTAGAGAGATGGGGTAAAAAGGTTTACACATCCACTACCTTATCTAGGAGAGCTTTAAATTGCCTTTTTCATATGTTCCAATATCAGGATTATCTCTTAGAAGATTTACAAAAAAACATTAGCTTCTCCTGATCCTTTAGACAGGAAGACTTTGCAGGAAGCTGTACATAACACTCAGCAAGTAAGCAATCACTTCCTGCAGTGTGGATATGATGCACTGGAAGCTTCATGTAGGGCAGCTATGACAGGGGCAGTGATGCAGACATGCTTGGTTAAAAGATCAACCTCTACCAGATCATGTAAAAGCAAAACTTCTGGATGCACCTTTGGAAAAGAACAAGCTTTTTGGTGCAAATGCTAAGGATGTGTTAAAGACCATCGAAGAAAAAGCAAAATCAGTTCAGACTGTGAAAGATTTCCTCCAGGTTCAACCCCCCAGATTCAGTAGGAATTGGCCTTCAAAAAACTGGTCCTTTCCTAATCTAGAAAAGTTTCAAAGGGGTAAGAACAGACGTGGCCGAGGAAGAGGCCAATACAGAGGCCCTTACAGGGGATGACAATGGCAGCCAGGAAACCAAAGAAGTGATGCAGGGGTTTCACCTGCCCAACAGCCACAAACTCAATGACTTTCCTCTACTACCGCCTACCAGGGAACAACTAGAAGCTCCCTTGGGCGGGAAATTATCTCTGTTTGCAGAAAACTGGCACAGACTGAAAAAGGACAAATGGATTTTGGACATTATAGACCGAGGGTACAGGTTTCATTTTCATACCTTACCAAGAAAACAAGGCATGCCAAATCTACCACAACATCAAAGGGCAGAGGCTATCAAGCAAATCACTCTGCTGACTCGAATGAAAGCAATAGAAATAGTTCCACAACAAGAACAAGAACAGGGGTTTTACTCAAGACTGTTCCTTGTTCCAAGAAAAGAATCTCAATGGAGACCAATACTGGACTTGTCCGCATTAAACACCTTTCTCATAGTACCAAAGTTCAAAATGCTGACTCTACAGCAACTCCTTCCCATGCTGGGCAAGGAGTCGTGGCTGATTACTCTGGACCTCAAGGAGGCATACCTGCATGTCCCTATCAGACACAGCTGCAGAAGATGCCTCAGATTTCTTGCAGGGCCAGAGCATTATCAATTCTCAGCATTGCCATTTGGCTTATCTACTGCCCAGAGTATTTACAAAATGCCTGGCTTCAGTAATTGCTCATTGCAGGCTCCAGGGTATACAAATTTACCCATACCTGGACGACTGCCTCATACAAGCGGACGACAAATTGATGTTGACAAAAAACCTGGATTATGTCATACGATTACTTCAAGCTCTGGGATACACAGTCAACTTCCAAAAGTCAAGACTGCAGCCATCCCAGCAAATTAATCTTCTTAGGAGCCAAACTAGACACAGCCTCTCAGATGGCTTACCTGACAGAAGACAAGCAAGAGAAGTTAACTCAGTACTTCAAAGGTTTAGCAAAGCTCACCCAGATGACTGCAAGGAGATTCCTACAGGCCCTGGGTTACATGGCATCCTGCATTCTACTGGTTCCATTAGCAAAATTACACACGAGAAAGCTTCAGTGGTACCTAAAAAGCATTTGGTCTCAACACAGCAACAACTTGGAGACAATCGTACCACTCATTCCATGCCTACAAAAGGAATTCCTTTGGTGGGCCTCGGTGAGCCTGGAAAACACAGGTATGTCCTTCAAAAAACCACAGATAACACAGACCATGACTACAGACGCCTCAGACCATGGATGGGGGGCGCACATGGAAGGCAGGTGTATACAAGGACAATGGTCTCCAAAGGAAACACATCTGCATATAAACCAAAAGGAAATGCTGGCAGTAATGCATGCTATCGAGGCTTTTCAACACCAACTCCAGCAAGGCCATTTAATGATACGGACAGACAACACCACTGTGATGTGGTACATAAACAAGCAGGGGGGCACCCACTCTTACCCCCTTTGCAGACTGACAATGCAGCTTTGGGAGAAGTCACTGAGTCTAAACATCCAGTTAGAATCCCAGTTTGTTCCAGGAAAAGACAATGTGTTGGCGGACAGCCTAAGCAGGAATTTCACAGATCCACACGAGTGGAGGTTACATCCGAAGGCTTTCAGACAACTCACTTCAACATGGGGCAAGCCAGAAGTGGACCTATTTGCCTCTCACCTCAATCATCTTCTACCAAAATTTTGCACAAGGACATACCATCCAAAGGCTTGGAAAATAGATGCCCTTTCATTCAACTGGAACTCCCTAGCAATCTATGCATTCCAACCTCTGCCACTGATGACCTCAGTATTACTAAAGATCAAAGCAGAGAAGCCCAAGGGAATCATAATAGCTCCGGATTGGCCAAGACAACACTGGTACCCACTACTACGGAGCATATGCCACACCAGGAGGTGGGCCCTCCCTCAGTGGCCTCTACTTTTGACTCAACACAGTTTCGAAACACTGCATCCAAACCTTCAGACACTGCAGCTAACAGCCTGGGAGATCCCATAAATAACTTCAGCTTATCTCTCTCCAAGGAAGTTCAGCGGATACTAACAGGCTCGAAGACCATCCACCAGAAAGGTTTACTTAGCAAAGTGGAAAAGATTCAGCAATTGGAATACCAGCAAGGGACATGATGCATCATTACTGAACATCCCACTCATCTTGGAATATTTGGCAGATATGTTACAGAGCGGCCTCTCGTATTCTTCAATAAAGATACATGCATCTGCTATTTCAGCTAGATACAACACTGATCCTCCTGTTTTCTCTCGCCCCTTACTAAGACAATTCCTCAGGGGAATCAAGAACATTAAGCCACCAAGAAAGGCCCCAGTGCCAGCCTGGGACCTCAATTTTGTCTTAGAAAAACTGACTCTACCTCCTTTTGAGCCAGCAGCTTCAGTTGACTTGCAATTTCTCTCGTGGAAAACAGCTTTCCTGTTGGCAATTACCTCAGCAAGAAGGGTTTCGGAGCTACAGGCCCTAATGGCAATACCACCCTTTATTATTTCCCACAGAGACAGGGTTTCATTAAGGACCAGCCCTACTTTTATGCCAAAGGTGGTATCTAGGGTTTCTCTAAATCAAGCCATTCATCTGCCTGCTTTCTTCCCCAATCCTGAGAATAAGGGGGAAAGACTTTTGCATACCTTGAACATTCATGGACAACTTCGATACTACCTGGACAGAACCAAGGCCAGTAGGAAGTCTGAACAGCTTTTTGTAGCTTATGCCCCTGCAGTCCAAGGAAAAGCAATTTCAAAACAGACTATTTCTAAATGGATTGGACATTGCATCAGATTCTGTTATTCCTTTCATGGGAAGACTGTTCCAGCCTATGTCAGACCACATTCCCCCAGAGCTACAGCCACCTCTACAGCATTTTTAAGAGGGGTGCCTACAAAGGACATTCTAGAAGCTGCTACATGGAGCTCCGTGCATACATTCTCCAAACACTACAGTCTCCCTCTATATTCCAGATCCAGAGCAGGCTTTGCTTTGGCAGTCCTGCAGGGTTTGATTGCCACACCATCTCTATCCTAGAGCATACCTCCTCCCCTAGCTAAGCTATGGTATTCTACTTGCATGTTATGACTGCAGTTGCATTCTTGAAGGACATAGTACAGTTTTGTACCTACCATAAATGTAGATGTCCGATAGACATGCAACTGCAGTCGGGTTTTCCCTCCCTCCATACCCCTGTATGCCTAGGGTCCACTCCTATCCCCCTTACTCTTAGCTGGGGATATCTGTTATGGTGTATTTGTTTTATTGCTCATGTATTTGTTTGGAATCCTGTTTTTGTCTTCCAATTTGATTACAGCCTTCCTTGGAGGGCACCTGGCATCTGGGGCAAGAAACACTGAAGAAAATGGCGTCGGCTGATGCTTATGTACTCCAGCCGCTCTGACGTCGGAGAGAAATGCGACATCAGCCGACGTCGGACCCAGACTTTGGAATGCGGCCGACCGAGGGCTGCCTGAGGCAGGACAACCCACATGTTATGACTGCAGTTGCACGTCTATCGGACATCTACATTTATGGTAGGTACAAAACTGTACTTTATGTGGTACATAAACAAGCAGGGAGGCACTCATTCTTACCCCCTTTGCAGACTAACAATGACTCTTTGGCAAAAGTCCCTGGAACTGAACATACAGTTGCAATCCCAGTTTGTTCCAGGCAAGGACAATATTCTGGCGGACAGTCTAAGCAGAAGCATTATGGACCCCCAGGAATGGATGTTGCATCCAGGCATTTTTTCACAAATAACTCATGCATGGGGAAGGTCGGACATGGACCTCTTCGCCTCACACCACAATCATCATCTGAAAAAGTTCTGCTCAAGGACACACCATCCTCAAGCCTGGAGAATAGATGCTCTCTCCTTCAGTTGGAATTCTCTAACAATCTATGCATTCCCGCCTCTACCATTAATGACCAAGGTGTTACTGAAGATCAAAGCAGAACAACCGAAAGGCATTTTGATAGATCCAGACTGGCCAAGACAACACTGATACCCTTTACTAAGGAGCATAACTCGCACCAAACCGTGGCCCCTGCCTCTATGGCCTCTGCTTATAACTCAGCACAATTACAGGACTGTTCATCCAAACCTGCAAACATTGCAACTGACAGCTTGGAGGGTTACATGACTTCTCCCCATATTTCTCTCTCCAAAAAAGTTCGAGATCCTACTGGAAGCACGCAGGCCTTCTACCAGAAAAACTTATTTAGCCAAATGGAAGAGGTTCAGCATCTGGAATGCCAACAAGGGTCAGGATGCATCAGTAATGAACATCCCTCAGATTCTAGAATACTTGGCAGAAATGTTTCACAATGGCCTTTCATATTCTTCCATAAAAATACACGCTTCAGCAATTTCAGCAAAATACAACTGTGATCCACCTGTGTTTTCACATCCTTTGCTAAGACAGTTTCTAAGGGGGATAAAGAATATCAAGCCTCCAAGAAAACCACCAGTGCCTGCATGGGACCTCAATTTCGTCTTGGAAAAATTAACTCTTCCTCCTTTTGAGCCAGCAGCATCTTCAGAATTGCAATTCCTCTCCTGGAAAACAGTTTTCCTGTTGGCAATTACTTCAGCAAGAAGAGTCTCGGAGATACAGGCCCTCATGGCAGTATCTCCATTTCTCATTTTTCATCAGGACAGAGTTTCTTTAAGAACCAATCCTTCATTCATGCCAAAAGTGATATCCAGGGTTTCTCTAAACCAAGCAATTCACCTGCCTACTTTCTTTCCCAATCCTCAAAATAAAGGGGGAAAACTTCTGCACACTTTGGACATGCACAGACAATTGCGCTATTACTTGGATAGAACAAAGGCCAACAGGAAAGTCTGACAAACTATTTGTAGCTTATGCTTCTGGAGTACAAGGGAAGGCAATTTCCAAACAAACAATTTCAAAATGGATTGGAAACTGCATCAGATTCTGTTACTCTTTCCATGGAAAAGGTGTGCCAGCCAATATCAGGCCACACTCCACCAGAGCTACAGCCACCTCCACAGCCTTTTTTAAGAGGGGTGGCTACAAAGGACATTCTAGAAGCTGCTTACATGGAGCTCCGTGCATACATTTTCCAAGCATTACAACCTGCCATTATATTCCAGATCCCGAGCAGGCTTTGCTTCTGCAGTCCTGCAGGGCATTTTAGCTACACCATCATTATCTTGGATCCTACCACCCCCAGCTTGGCTATGGTATTCAACCCATATGTTAGGACTGCAGTTGCATTCTTGAAGGACATAGTACAGTTTTGTACCTACCATGAATGTAGATGTCCGGTAGATATGCAACTGCAGTCAGGTTTTCCCTCCCTCCTACCCCTCTGTAGGACATAGTACAGTTTTGTACCTACCATGAATGTAGATGTCCGATAGATATGCAACTGCAGTCAGGTTTTCCCTCCCTCCTACCCCTCTGTAATTATCTTTTTGGGTCCACTCCCTCCTTTTTCATATTAGCTGGGGATAGTATTTATGGTGTATCTGTTTATTACTGTTGTGCATGTCTGGAATTTTATCCATTCTCTAAATTTAGCCTTCCTTGGAGGGCACCTGGCATCTGGGGCAAGAAACACTGAAGAAGATGGCGTCGGCGGATGCTTTTATACCCCAGCCGCTCTGACGTCGGGGAAGAGGCGACATCAGCCGACGCCGGACCCAGACTTTGGAATCCGGCCGACCGAAGGGCTGCCTGAGGCAGGACAACCCATATGTCAGGACTGCAGTTGCATATCTATCGGACATCTACATTTATGGTAGGTACAAAACTGTACTTTATTCATGTTTCACTGTTGCAGTCATTACATTTGGGTAATCTGCTTGCAGGTTGCCCTCAGTCGGCCTGATTAACAAAGTCTTGGGTCCTGCGTCAGTTGCTGTCCCTTCTTCCATGACGTCATGTCGTCGGGGGTATAAAACATGCAGCTGATGCCGTTACATCAGTCTTTCTTGCTGTGCGGTGCCCGAAGCAGAAGCATTTCGCAAGTGCCGGTCGGCAGACTCCTGAAATTTTCGTTTTCGAGTTTCAGGACCGAAGTCTTCAACTAAAAGCCAAGTACCCCATTGGGGAAACTTTTTCTTGCTCCTTCCTGATGTCAGTAAAAGTTAATAATTGCATTACTTGTGGAAAGCAAATACCTGATAAAGATTTTCATTCGTACTGTATTTCTTGCCTAGGCCCTGACCACGACGTACCTTGTTGTAGGTTTTGTGCTTTATTTAATCAGTGCACTATCCGTCGTCTGTATATTTTTGCCTCTAAATATTTTGGTTCTCTGTTTAATTATCCAGAAATGTCATCTGTTAGCCAACCGACTACTGGAATTATGAAGAAATGCAAAGATGAAGACAGAGACAGGCTGCCGAGGTCCAAAACTGCCGACGTTTCTAAGCCAGTCGCCAGTTCGCCGGTACTCCAGTGAGGTGCTTTTCCAGCCCCCGATACCCACTACTTCTGATTTGCAGGCCTCTACTGAGACCTATTCGGAGTCCGGTATGCCATGAGATACTTCAACTATGGAACCCGCGGATGTGTCTACCTTGGATGGGTCCAGAGCTGCTATGCAGGCACTGGCTTCTGAGGGTGTATTCAGGCCTACGGACTTGCATATTAAATCGATGTCTCCTTCATTAATAAGGCCTAAATCTCGATCCATGTCTAAAAAACAGACGCCCAGGCCACATGCTCAGGCCTCTATGCCTAAACAAAAAGTGATAAAAATGGCTGAAGATCTAATGACTGTAATCAGGGGTAGTCAACCCCCACCCTCTAGGAGGCCTAGGGCTGAGCTTGATTATGAATCTTCTGATCAGGATTCTGGTTTTTTTTACTCTTCTGATGACCTGGATTTGTCCTTATCTACTTATGAGGATTCTGATGCAGAGGATTCTGATGCAGAGGACTCTATTCCCCTCTGCTTCCCCCGCCTGAGGATTTTTCTTATGGGGAAACCTTACATACTCTGAGGGAACATTTTCTCTGGGGAAAGCCAGGATTTTTCTGATTCAAAAAAGAGGCTTAGGGATTTCCTTCTCCTACCTCAGCATAGGCCTTTGGCTATTCCTCCTGTATTAGACATTGTTGATGATGCTTTCTCTGCATCCAGTTTGGCCCCTGATTCCCTGTCTCCTCCCAGTAAACCAGGTGGATACTACAGGGTCCCTGAGTCCCATAAGTTCCTTTTCAAAAATCCTATTGCAGATCCAGAAACTATTGCAAAGGGGCCCAAGGGCATTAAGGCTTCTACTGCTAAAAATACTACCCCTTCTGATAGAGCCTCCAGGGCGCTGGATAGATGGGGTAAAAAGGTTTCTACTTCAGCAACGTTGGCAGTTAGAGCTTTAAACTGCCAATTTCATATGTTAAAATATCAACAGCATGTTATTGGGGCTACTTAAACAGAAAATTATGTTGATTCCTGACTGTGTTGAAAGTGAAGACTTACAGGATTTGATGCATTCTGCTGAACAAGTTGGAAAACATACTTTGCAATGTGGTTTTGGTACTTTAGAGGCCTCTTGTAGGGCTGCTGTTACTGGGTCTGTGCTTAGAAGGCATGCTTGGCTTAAGGAGCAATCTTTGCCTGATCATGTTAAAGCTAAATTGTTGGATGCTCCTTTAATTCAGGACCGCCTGTTTGGCAACAATTCTGAAGAAGTTCTTAAAAAGATGGAATATAAAGCTAAATCTATGCAAACTGTAAAGATTTTTTACAAGATGTTCATCGTGCATACAGCTGCAGTCATAACAGATGGGTTCTCCTGCCGTCAGGCGGGTCCTCGGTCGGCCGAATTCCAAAGTCTAGGTCCGGCATCTGTTGTCGCTTCTTCCCTGACGTCAGTGCGACAGGGGTATAAAGGAACCAGCCGACGCTATTTTCTTCAGTCTTTCTTGCCGTGCGGTGCCTGAAGCAGAAGCAGTTCGCAAGTGACGGTCGGCCAGCTCCGGTTCCCAAATTTCGTAATTTCAGAAGTCTTCTTAAAAGCTAAGTACCCCGTTGGGGAAACTTTTCTTGCCTCAGACCGATGTCAGACAAAGTTAATAATTGTATTTCTTGTGGGAAGCAAATACCGCATAAGGATTTCCATTCCCTCTGTATACCTTGTTTAGGCCCAAACCACGACGTCTCGGTCTGTCGCTTTTGTGCTACATTCAACAAACGCACTATTAAGCGTCGGGTGGAGTTCGCCCAGCGTTATTTTGGAAAAGCATTTAACTATACTATGTCGTCGGATACTCCGACTCTGGTTTTGTCTAAAAAATGCAAGGACAAGGACCGGCACACTAGGTCCGCGGCCTCTACCGACACCACGCCAAAGCCGACTACACGTGGTCCGGTTCTCAGTGAGGCGCCTACGCAGCCCCTGATTACCGACGACACTTCTTTGACGGTGTCTCCTGTGCCCGAGGTCGCAGGCTCCTCGGCCCACACCCCGACTACAGATACCGAAGCCACTCTTGGCGTTGAAACTCAGAATGTGAACAGGTCCACCTCCACTCAAGGTGTCTTCAGACCTTCCTCTTCTTTCTCCATCAAGGCTTTCACAGTCTAAAGCAACCATGCACCCTGAGACCAGCTACACAGGGCCCATCTCCAGGCCCCATGCCTAAGAAACAGATGCCTAAAATGGCTGAGGATTTAATTACTCTAATCAGAGGCTCTCAGCCCCCACCGGGCAAAAGGCCCAGAGTGGAGGAAGATTCCCCCTCCTCTGATCAGGGCTCCATTATTTCAGAGCACTCTGATGATGAGGAACATTCTTACTCCCCTTTTGAAGACTCTGATGCGGAGGAGTCCATCCCTTCTGTATCCCCCCCCCCCCCGAGGGTTACTCATTTGGGGAAACTTTGCATACCTTAAGGGAACACTTCCACTGGGAAGGCCAGGATTATTCAGATTCCAAGAAAAGGCTCAGGGAATTTCTCTTGTTACCTCAGCATAGGCCTCTGGCTATACCTCCTGTCTTGGACATCCAAGATGATGTTTACTCGGAGGCCTGCCTTAACCCAGACTCTCTACCTCCAGCTCCAGTTAAGCCTGACAGGTACTACAGGGTTCCTGACTCGCACCAATTTCTTTACAAAAGCCATGCTGCTGACCCAGAAACCATCTCACAGGGCCCCAAAGGAGTTAAGGCCTCCATTGCCAAAAATCCATTGCCTTCCGAGAGGGATTCCAGATCCTTAGAAAGGAGGGAAAAAAGGTATATACCTCGGCTACCTTATCCATGAGGGCCTTAAACTGTCAGTTTCATATGCTAAAAAATACCAACAGTTTTTGTTATCACAATTGAAGGGTAAAATGTCACAACCTGAACAACCAGACTTGAAGGAGTTGCAGGATTTGATGCATAGTGCAGAACAAGTGGGTAAGCATACCTTACAATGTGGTTTTGATGCTCTAGAGGCCTCATGTAGAGCTGCTGTTACAGGATCAGTCATACGTAGGCATGCCTGGCTCAAGGAACAAGCCTTGCCTGATCATGTCAAAGCCAAATTACTAGACACCCCTCTTCAAAAGGATGTACTATTTGGTGCTAATGCTGAGGAGGTATTAAGGAAAATGGAGGAGAAGGCTAAATCAATGCAAACTGTGAAAGAATTTCTACAGGTTCAACCCCCACGTTTTAGTAGAAATTGGCCTTCCAAAAACTGGTCCTTTCCTGCCACAGACAGACCCCAAAGAGGCAGATAAAGGCGTCCGAGGGGCAGAGGACAATCCCAAGGCTCGTATAGAGGCAGACAATGGCAAGCTCCTACACAGAGGTGGTGAGGACAACTCGCAATCTATCAGAAAGCAAACCCAATGACTTTCCCCTTTGCATGCCAACCAGGTTTCAAATGGCAGCCCCCTTAGGAGGAAAGCTGGCATTATTTTCAAAAAATTGGCATGTTGTCACAAAGGACAAATGGATCCTGGACATTATAAACAGAGGCTACAAATTCCATTTTCACACCCTTCCAAAAATGAGAGGCATGCCATACCTGCCACACAATCAAAGGGCAGAGGCACAAAAGCAAATTGCAGATCTCATAAACATGAAAGCTATTCAAGAGGTACCTACGCACGAACAAGGTCAAGGTTTCTATTCCAGGCTATTTCTGGTGCCAAGGAAGGGAAAAGATTGGAGACCTATTTTGGATCTATCCATCATAAACACATTTCTACTCGTACCAAAATTCAAGATGCTCACTCTACAGCAACTTCTTCCCATGCTGGGCAAGGAGTCTTGGCTGGCAACATTGGACCTCAAGGAGGCATACCTGCATGTCCCAATCAGACAAAATTGCAGAAGGTACCTCAGATTTCTTGCAGGTTCAACCCATTATCAATTCTCTGCATTGCCCTTTGGCTTATCTACTGCGCCCAGAGTATTCACGAAATGCCTGGCATCAGTAATTGCCTACTGCAGACTTCAAGGGATACAAATATATCCCTATTTGGACGACTGCCTGATCCAAGTGGACAGCAAGCACATTCTTCTGAAACATCTGGCTTATGTAATAATGTTATTGAAATCTCTGGGATACACAGTCAACAAAAAGAAATCAAGGCTAATACCCTCTTGGAAGATAATTTTCCTGGGTGCCAATTTGGACACAAACACCCAGATGGCCTACCCTCAAGCCAGAGAAGCAGGGGCAACCAATACAATACTTCAGAACACTAGCAAATTGTACCAGGCTAACTGCAAGGAAAATCCTGCAGGCTCTGGGATTCATGGCATCTTGCATCTTACTAATCCCATGTGCAAAGCTGCATATGAGGAAACTACAGTGGTACCTAAAAAAGTATGGTCTCAACACAGCCACAGTTTGGAAACAATAATACCACTAATTCCATGTCTGCAAAACGAATTTCTGTGGTGGGCTCAAGCATGTCAAACAAAACACAGGTCTTCCATTCAGCAAGCCTCAAGCAAATCAAGTCATCAAAACAGACGCCTCGGACTACGCCTGGGGGGCGCACATGACAAATCGGTGCATTCAGGGCAAATGGTCCCAAAAAGAAAAGCACCTTCACATCAATCAAAAAGAAATGCTAGCAGTAATAAATGCTATGAAAGCTTTCAAGGACCTTCTACAACCAGGTCAGTTATTGATGAGAACGGACAACACCACAGTCATGTGGTAGATAAACAAACAGGGAGGAACACATTCTTACCCCCTATGCAGACTGGCCATGTCACTTTGGAACATGGCCATGGACTTACAAATGGAACTACAAGCACAGTACTTGCCAGGCAAGGAAAACACGCTGGCAGACAACCTAAGCAGGAATATGACAGATCCACAAGAATGGAAATTGCATCCAAAAGTTTTTACAGAAATAATCCAAGAATGGGGAAGGCCAGACATAGATCTCTTTGCCTCCCACAAGAATCATCAATTGACAAAATTCTGCTCAAGGATCTTCCATCCAAAGGCCTGGAGAGTGGACGCTCTTTCTTTCACTTGGACATCAATGACAGATGTTAAGTTGTCTATCTCGCCTTCATTCTTGCTGGATGGGTTCGGAGCCGACCTCGGCTCCGACTCGGCCACTCTAAAAGCTCGAGAGTTGGTTCCACCGGCTCGAGGCTCCCCTTATATCCCACAATGCTAGGCGAGAGTTACCTCAGATCTCGTTTGCCGCTACAGCTTCGAGGTTGGTTGCTTCTACCGGTTCCTGGTGAGTGTTAGCTTTTTCTTCAAAAGTTACTCTTTTTCCCTTTTAACTTATTTCTTCCTAGATTAGTGTAGAACATTGAGACTTTTCCCGACCCTATTTTTCCCGTTTTCTTAAAAGAACCGTGGTTCTTCCTTTGGGCCTTTGGCCTTCCCTTCCCTAGGAGTGTTTGTGTAGTTGCTTTAACTTTGTACTTAAGTATTAGTATTTTGGCTAAAATTATTATTATTTTTAGTATTACTAATTTTTGCTGACAGGGTATAACTGTGTGTTTGTGTGTGTGTTAGTGTGCACCTGTCAGTTAGGAAATGTCAAAAGAAGCAAGGTCTCAGATTCAAGAAGTGTGATGCGTGCTGTCAGAAAATGTCTCTGACAGACGCTCACACTCTTGTGTCTATTGTCTGGGGCCTTTGCACCTGCAGGACTCCTGTGCTGTGTGCCATGGCTTCAGCCCCAGGGTCCTGCAGGAAAGAAAACAAGTTGATTCTGAGAGGCTTGTTGAAGCCAGAGGATTCCCTGTCAGTTTCAACAGGGAAGCCCTCTAAGGCATCGAGGTCTCGGCTCCGCTTCTGAGCCGGACCTCAGGTTGTTCAACCTTTGCCTTTATCGGCTCCGCTGGAGCCGATAAGACTCAGTCCACAGTTTCTGTGGCTTCCTCTCCGGCGGAGCCGAGGTTATCGAGTACCGTGTCGGCTCCGACAAGATCTTCGAGCAGACAACCAGAAAGAGGTCTAGGTCACCTTCTCTTGGCTCCGTTCATTCGGCTCCAGGATCTCCCCTGCTGTCTGAACGGAGCCAAAGGTCTCATTCCTCTAGGTCATCGAGGCTTTCCGATCATGACCTTCAGAGGGTGGTGAGTCGACTACTTAAGTCCGAGGCACTAGCCCAGATGCTTCAGAGCCCGACTCATCAGTCGGTGCCTGCCCGTCCATCAACTCTTTCCTCCTTCGACTCTTTTGAGTTCGAGCCGGTCGTCGGAACCGAGACTGTGGTCACCGAGCCGAGACAATTGTCTTCGCCCGTCGTCGGCTCCGTTTTCTTCCTTGGAGGAATCTCGGCGCGGACTTCCCTGTCGGCTCGAGGGTGAGTGGCATCGGACCCTTGTCCGACCCTCTCGGTGCTTCGGCTGGTGAGTTCGGCTCCGACATCGACCTCGAGCCATCACTGTCGGTGCCGAGGGGTCCTAGCTCCTCGGAGCGGGACCTCTGGCTCTGCCTGACAGGGGTGCATTCGAGGTCATGCGGGTGTGTTAGAGCCTGGCTCTACTCCACAGTCGGCTCCCTCAGCCCCTCCCTCTATGCTGCCTCAGGGTAAGTCGAATCACTCACTCATTCCGGACCGCACAGAGCCAGCTCCTCAGGAGCCCCTTTGGGATTTCATCCTCTTCCGAGGCCTCTCCTGATTTGGCAGAAGAGCCCCCTCGGAAGAGGAAGTGCAAGAGGAAGCACATTGACTCACCTGAGTCTATCACGTCGGACACAGATCTGGATGATTCTGAGGGTTCCCCCCGTTCCCCTTCTGAAGATGTCTCATTTGCAGACATTCTGGAGATCCTGAAACAGAGGGGAAATTGGCCAGCCCTCAACCCTTCGGAGGACGAATCTGTGTATCTTGAGGCGTTTGGCTCTCGTCCTTCCACCTCCTGGGTGTACCCTCCCTTCGACCCCCTCATGCAGGTGGTTGCTAAGAAGGCATGGACGGCTCCTGATTCAGTGGACCCCACTCCCAGGAGACCCTCCAAATTCATCACAGCCCCATCAGACAAGCAATTTTTATCAAAAGGAGTTTCTGTGGATGCTATGGTGGTAGCTGCCGCCACAAAGAAGGAACTGGCTGATCCTTCAGTGCCTGTCCATCCACCTAACAAGGAATCTAGGTCCATGGATAGGTACGGAAGCGGATGTTCTCCTCAGCGACATTTACCATGTTCGCTGAATTACCTGTGCCATTTCACTCGTCTTCAAAGGGACTTGATCAAGGAAGCGAGTGAAATGTTAAAGGACTACAGCTGCGGGTTTCAAGAGAAAATGAACACGCAGCTGGCTACCCTTAATTCCATATCCAACTCCTCCATGCGCCTCTCTTATGCGGCCGATGGAGCGAGCAGAGCAGGGACAGGGGTAGCCTTACGTAGGCACGCCTGGATGCGGCTATGCAACTTATGGAACCTTTCAAGGCGTCTTTCACGAACTCCCTTTGATGGATCATCTCTCTTTGGTCCTCAAGTGAAAGAAACCCTGACTAGGTGCGAGACTGATGGCAAGACTCTTTCTGCCGGAGTCCGTTTTTCGACTCCTTCTAGGCCTTACCCCAAAGGCCAGAAGGGTGGGAAGATGTGGTTCCGTAAACAATCTCAAGGGACTTCGCCTGACGACAGAGTCGTTTTCCTACCAAAGGCAGAGGTGGGAATAACAATGGTAGACGCCGCCTAGGGGCAGGGGGTCCAGAGAACCAGGGCAATCGGGAAGCCTTTCCTGACAAGCCCTTTCAGCATCCCTGAGGTGTTGCCCGACTGCCCATCTTCGGAGGCAGTCGGGGAAGATTGTCACTGTACCCAGAAGCCTGGCTATCCCTGACTCAAGACAAATGGGTACAGTCCATAATTTCAAGGCTATTCTATCCCCTTTCTTCGTTTCCAAATCAGTCAAAAATCCCTTCCAGATGTTCCACCGCTCAAAGGGATATAGCAGCTTTGGAAATTTCAAAACTGCTTGCAAAAGAGCAATTCAGTCAGTGCCAGCAGACCAACAAGGATCCGAATCTACTCAAGGTTCTTTTTAGTTCCAAAGAAAACAGGGGACTGGAGACCGATTTTGGATCTCAGTGTCTTGAACAAATCAGTCAAGAAAACAAGATTTGGATGGTCACGCTGCAATCCATTCTTCCCTTTTGGGCAAAGGAAACTGGATGTGCTCTATAGACCTTCGGATGCACTATCACATAAAATGAACAGACGCTCCAGAAGATTCCTCCGCTTCAGGCTGGGAACCAGTCATTTTCAGTTCAGGGCCCTGCCCTTTGGTCTCACCACTGCCCCGGTGTTTACCAAATGCATGGCAGTGGTAGCTTCTCACCTGAGATGACAAGGATTCCAGGTGTTTCCATATTTGGACGACTGGCTTCTCACAGCTCCCACCAAGCATCTCCTTTTGATGGCCAGAGATTATACTTTTCGCTTGTCAAAAACTGGGTATTTCAATAAATTGCGAAAAGTCTGTTTTGTCGCCTTGTCGTACTATTACCTACATAGGCAAATTTAGATACTATAAACATGTCTGCAACGCTAACTAACCAAAGGATATCAGACATTCACAAATTGGTGTCACTTCTTCTCAACAACAACAGAGCCAAGGCCAGGTTAGTTCTAAAGGTGTTGGGAATCATGGCAGCGGCCATACCTCTCCTCCCATTGGCCAGATACCACATGCGGATCCTTCAGTGGATGCTTTTTTCTCAATGGTCATACCAGGAACTTCCAATGTCTCACACCATTATGATCACGCAAGCGTGCAAAAAGCATCTCATGTGGTGGATGTCTTCCCCCCCCAGCTCCTGTCGGGAAGACCATTTGTTCCAACTCCTCCGGTTGCTACTTTGACAACGGATGCCTCCCTGATCGGGTGGGGGGGGGCATTATCAGGGCAGGACAGTCCAGGGCACATGGCAACCAAACGAATGCCACTTGCACATAAATGTTCTGGAGATGAGAGCAGTGCTTTTAGCGTTGCAAGCCCTTCAAGACTCTCTTCCCTTAGGAACGATTGCAATCCAGACAGACAATATGTCTGTAGTGTGGTACATCAACAAACAAGGCGGAACCAGATCATACCCCCTGTGTCGAGAAGCACTCAGACTGTGGCAATGGGCGATTTCTTCTCAGCGTTTTCTGATAGCAACGCACATTCCGGAAGTCCAATCACATTGGACAAGTTGAGCAGAGCTATACTCATGCCTCACGAGTGGTCTCTGAAAGACTCTGTAGTGAGAGATATTTCTCAAGTGGGGTCAGCCTTGCTGCGATCTTTTTGCTACTCCCCAAAACAGCAAGTGCAGAGAATACTTCACTCTATTCCCTTTACCAGGCCAACCCAGCAGGGACGCTCTAGTCCAAGTTTGGCCCCGGGGACTTCTGTATGCATTTCCTCCTTTCCCTCTGATCTCTCAAGTAATACAGAAAGCTATCGCTCAGAAGGCCTCATTGATCCTCATTGCTCCTTACTGGCCTCGACAAGTGTGGTTCCCCTTTCTACATCGTTTTCTCTTGGAGCGACCGTGGAGTCTGGACCTAGTTCCAGATCTTTTGATCCACCAATCGGGTCAGTTTCATCGCTCCCTCCCTTCTGAACCTCACTGCTTGGTTCCTCCAGTTCCAACCGTAGCCAGGCTTCCTCATTTATCTCACTCGGTTAGAGATATATTGATAGCTTCCCATAAATCTTCCACTCGAAAGATTTATTTGAGTAAGTGGAAACGCTTCTCATATTGGGCACAAGGAAAGGACATAGATCCTTTCACCGCTTCCATCCAACTAGTCCTTGATTTTCTAGCTGAACTCTTCCATGCAGGTTCATCTCCATCTACTCTTAAGGTTCAATTGGCAGCTATTTCTAATTTTCATGTGGGCATTTCTGAATCTGCCCTAATGTCCCACAAACTTTGCAAAGCCTTTTGAAAGGAGTTTTTCTTCTCAGACCTCCTATAAGAAATCCTCCTTCTCCTTGGGACCTAAATTTAGTTCTTGCTTCTTTGATTCTTTCCCTTCGAACCTGCAGCTTCATGTTCCTTGAAATTATTATCATGGAAAACTCTCTTTCTGGTGGCTATCACATCAGCTAGAAGAATTTCAGAACTTCAAGCACTCAGTTGTCGCTCTCCTTATCTTTTGTTCCATAAGGACAGAGTTTCCTTACGAACTAACCCGTCCTTTTGCCTAAGGTGGTTTCAACATCAAATCTAAACCAAAGCATTGACCTCCTGTCTTTTTCCCAGAGTATTCAAATAGGTCTGAACAAAAATTACACTGCCTGGATGTTCATCGTCAATTAAGGTACTACTTGGACAGGACGAAACAATTCAGAAAATCTGATCAGCTGTTTGTCTCCTATGCACGGAAAGCAGAAAGGGACTTCCAGTTTCAAAGGTATCATTATCCAGATGGCTAACATCTCTGATTACCCTTGTTTATGAGATTAGACGCCAAAAACTGCCTAATAAACCTAAGGCCCATTCCACCAGAGCTTTGGCTACTTCTAGCCTTCCAAGACAGACTGCCTATTGACACCATTTGTGCAGCTACTTGGGCTACTCCTCACACTTTTATTTCCCATTATAAGTTGGATTTAGCTTCTAGGCATAGAGCTAATTTTGGTTCCACTGTTCTCAGGAGTCTGTTCCGTTAGGCCACCCGGGACAAGGTGCTAGGACGCGGTCCCATCCAGCAAGAATGAAGGCGAGATAGACAACTTAACATATAGAAGTTATGTTCTTACCATAACGTTCCATGTTAGTTGTCTTCTTCTCGCTTCTTCTTGCCCACCCTCCTTCCCCTGGCCTGGACAGACCTAGAGGAGTTGTGATCGTGACCTCTCTTTCTACCACCTCTTTCTTAGTCATATGCTATTATGCATATTTCTTGTTTCAGGATGTAGGTCACCCTTCTTTCTTCCTGTTGTTAGAGGTGGATTCTGTTTTACAGTTATACTGTTACTGTTATAAGCTGGGGTTAGCTTACAAACGAGATCTGAGGTAACTCTCGCCTAGCATTGTGGGATATAAGGGGAGCCTCGAGCCGGTGGAACCAACTCTCGAGCTTTTAGAGTGGCCGAGTCGGAGCCGAGGTCGGCTCCGAACCCATCCAGCAAGAAGAAGGCGAGAAGAAGACAACTAACATGGAACGTTATGGTAAGAACATAACTTCTATTTTATGCCTTCCCTCCTCTTCCTCTGCTGCCCAAGGTTCTATTAAAGACCAAAGCAGACAGACCAAAGATGATTCTCATTGCTCCGGACTGGCCAAGGCAACACTGGTACCCACTCCTGAGGAGCCTGACACATTCCCCACCATGGACCCTGCCTCTAATGCCTCTTCTTCTGACTCTGACTCAGCACAGTTTCAAAACTCTTCACAGCCAGCTAAAAACACTCAATCTAGCCGCATGGAAGATTCCTTAGCATCTCAACAGGCCCTACTCTCCAAGGAGGTGCAGGATGGCATTTTGGAGGCCAGAAGGCCATCAACTAGAAAAGCTTACTCCGCAAAATGGAAACGTTTTTGTGTCTGGAATGAGAACTGAATTTACCTCAAATACTACAATATTTGGCTGAACTGCTAAGCAGTGGACTTTCTTTCTCCTCCATCAAAATACATGCCTCAGCCATTTCTGCAGATTACAGCACTGATCCACCTTTATTCTCTCACCCTCTCTTAAGACAGTTCCTCAGAGAGGCTAAGAATTTAAGGCCTCCAAGGAAACAACCAATACCTGCTTGGGATCTGAATTTAATTCTGGAAAAATTGACCTTGCCTCCTTTTGAGCCAGCTGCCTCATCAGATTTGCAATATTTGTCCTGGAAAACAGCTTTCCTTCTGGCTATCACCTCAGCAGGTAGAGTTTCAGAACTACAGGCTCTCATGGCTGTCCAGCCCTTTATCATCTTCCATCAGGACAGAGTTTCCTTACGAACCAACCCGTCCTTTATGCCTAAAGTGGTATCCAGGGTAGCTTTAAATCAGGCCATACATTTACCTACTTTTTATCCTAATCCTCAAAACAAAGGGGAGAGATTACTACATTCCTTGGACATCCACAGACAGCTGCGTTATTATTTGGACAGAACAAAGCCTTTCAGAAATTCAGAACAGCTCTTTGTGGCCTATGCGGTAGGAGCTCAAGGGAAACCAATTTCCAAACAGACAATCTCAAAATGGATAGCCCACTGCATACGCTTTTGCTATTCCTTTCATGGCAAAACTGTTCCTACAGGCATTAGAACTCATTCCACCAGGGCCACAGCCACCTCTGCAGCCTTCCTCAGAGGAGTTCCTACCAAGGATATTTTGGAAGCAGCCACTTGGAGTTCTGTGCATACCTTCTCCAAGCACTACAACCTACCATTATACTCCATATCTAGAGCAGGCTTTGCCACTGCAGTCTTGCAGGGCATTTTGGCTCCTCCTAGTTCCAACTAGTGCCTACCACCCCTTTCTTAGCTTTGGGATTCTATCCATCTGTTATGACTCGTGCTGTATGCACGATGAACATAGTACAGTTTTGTACCTACCATAAATGTAGATGTTCAAGTGCTAATACAGCTGCAGTCCAGGTTTCCCTCCCTCCTTCCCCTCTTGGGACAGGCATATAGGATAACACATCCTCATACAACCTGATTGGGTTTTTTTATTTATGATGTATTTGCTTGCAACTACTGTATTTTGATTATATTGCACTGCATTATCACACAATTTTATTATTGCCTTTCTTCTGGGGGCAGCTGACATCTGGGGCAAGAAAAACTGAAGAAAATGGCGTCGGCTGGTTCCTTTATACCCCTGTCGCACTGACGTCAGGGAAGAAGCGACGACAACCGACGCCGGACCTAGACTTTGGCCGACCGAGGACCCGCCTGACGGCAGGAGAACCCATCTGTTATGACTGCAGCTGTATTAGCACTCAAACATCTACATTTATGGTAGGTACAAAACTGTACTTTCAGCCTCCTAGATTTAGTAGACACTGGCCTTCTAAGAATTGGTCCTTTCCAGGTCTTCTCAAGCCAAACCTGGACAAAGCAAAAACCCCATGTTTCAGTCCCTGGGAACACACACAACAAAGCAGTGGGGGGCCACACCTTCCAAATCTGGGAATAAGACTTCACCCCTATGATAAACTGTCTCAATGACTTCCTTTTAAAATTTCCAAGCACTTATCAATGGACTGCCGCTTTGGGGGGAAAGGTTGCTCTTCATGCAAAGAATTGGGAACTCATCACCCAGGACAAATGGGTTTTAAATATAGTATCCCAGGGATACAGATTTAATTTCCACACGTTGCCAACACCAAGCGGGTGGCCGGACCTACCCCCAAATCAGTGGGCAGAGGCCCAAAAACAAGTACTTTCTCTCAAGAATGGGGGCTATTCAACTGGTACCAGAAGAGGAAATGGGACAAGGTTTCTACTCAAGACTTTTCCTGGTACCCAGAAAAGGCATGGTGTCCTATCCTGGACCCGTCTACTCTAAACACCTTTCTGGAGATTCCAAAATTCAAGGTTCTGACTCTTCACCAATTACTTCCTATGCTAGGCAAAGATGCCTGGTTGGCAACACTAGATCTAAAAGAAGCATACCTGCACATCCCAATCAGGGAATCTTGCAGAAAATACCTATGCTTCAAAGCAGGCTACATGCACTATCAGATGTCCTTCATGGATGCATCTGCAGTCATAACAGCTGGGTTGTCCTGTCGTCAGGCAGCCCTTCAGTCGGCCGGATTCCAAAGTCCGGGTCCGGCTTCGGCTGATGTCGCACTTCACCCGACGTCATCTCTGTGGGTCTTCGGGTATAAAGGCATCAGCCGACGCCATTTTCCTCAGTCTTTCTTGCCGCGTGGCGCCCGAAGCAGAAGCTGTTCGCAAGTGCCGGTCGGTCGGATCCAGAGATTATTTCTACCGAATACTACTTCGAAGACTTCTAAAGCTAAGTACCCCGTTGGGGACTCTTTCTTGCCTCAGCCGATGTCAGAAAAAGTTAATAATTGTTTAACCTGTGGGAAACAAATACCTCATAAAGATTTCCATTCTTACTGTCTGCCTTGTTTAGGCCCAGCCCACGACGTAGCAGCCTGTTCGGCCTGTGCTTCTTTCAACCGACGAACGCTTAGGCGTCGGTCGGAGTTTGCAGAACAGTTTTTCGGTTCTGACTTTGCTTACATTATGTCGTCGGAACCTCCGACTACACTTTCTGCCAAAAAACGCAAAGAAAAAGACCGACACTCGCGGTCCGCGGTTTCGGCTGAAACCACGCTTAAGCAAACCGCGAGTGTCTCGGTTTCGGCCGAAACCGAGAAAATTGATCTAGGTACAGCCGAATCTACCTCTACAGTTGAGGCCCCTGCTATAACTCTTGAATCGGCCTCTGAAACTTTACCCACTAACTTATCAGACACCATTCCCCTGGATGTCTCTACCCCAGCACGTGGTGCTGCTAGGCCTCCAGCAGCCATGTCCATTAAGGCCTTCGCCAGGGCTAAAGCAGCCAAGACTACCAAATCAGTGCCTGTTAAACTACCCTCAACCAGGCCCTCTTCTAGTTCTCAAATGCTTACTTTGGCAGAAGACTTAATTTCTTTAATTAGAGGATCTCAATCTCACCCAGACAGGGCCTCTCAGCCCCCAGATAAGAGACCTAGGGCAGAGCCCCCTGAGCCAGTGTCCTCTGATGATTCTGCTGATGAATCAGACATTACTGACCAGCCAGTGGCCCCTTTCTCCAATTTTGAAGATTCTGATGCTGAAGAATCCATTCCAGCTGCTTCCCCTCCAGAAGAATTCTCCTTTGGGGAAACCTTACATGCCATGCGAGAGCAGTTCCAATGGCAGCAGCAAGATTTTTCAGATTCCCGAAAAAGACTTAGAACCTTTCTACACCTTCCACAGCACAGGCCCTTAGCTATACCTCCTGTTCTCTCTGTGGTAGATGATGCTTTTAATGATGTCTGCTCTGCTCCAGATTCATTACCCCCAGCCCCTGCCAAACCAGACAGATTTTACAGGGTGCCAGATACTCATCACCACCTTTACAAGGCCCCCCTTGCAGACCCAGAAACTATATCCCAGGGTCCCAAGGCAGTAGCCGCGACCATAGCTAAAAATCCTACTCCTTCTGAAAGGGAAGCAAGGTCATTAGACAGATGGGGTAAAAAAGTATACACTTCAGCTACTCTCTCAGCTAGAGCTTTAAACTGCCAGTTTCACATGATACAATACCAAGAGTTTATGCTTGATCAGTTAACTAAAAAACTAACCACTGATGAATCTCTTGACAAGAAATATGTATTAGAAATGGTTAATAACATACAACAGGTTAGTAACCATTCTTTAAAATGTGGCTATGATGCACTGGAGGCTTCATTTAGATCAGCCATGACTGGCACAGTGATAAGAAGGCATGCATGGCTAAAGGAGCAAGCTCTACCGGATCATGTTAAAGCTAAATTGTTAGATGCTCCTATGGATAAGACAAGTTTGTTTGGTGCACCTGCCCAGCAGGTTATGAAGAAAATGGAAGAAAAGGCAAAATCAGTTCAAACTGTTAAAGATTTCCTGCAGGTTCAACCCCCAAGGTTTAGCAGGAACTGGCCTGCCAAAAATTGGTCCTTTCCTGACTCCACAAGATTTCAAAGGGGCAGGAATAGACGCTCCAGAGGCAGAAACCAACCCAGAGGAGGTGCCTACAGAGGACGACAGTGGCAAGGTAACAACAGAGGCACAGACACAGCCACTGCCACTACATCAACACAGCCACAGTGACTTACTCCTAAATCCGCCTACCAGGGAACAAATAGCAGCTCCACTAGGCGGAAGGTTAACCTTATTTGCAAAGAACTGGCACCACATAACAAAAGACAAGTGGATTCTACAAATCATACATCAAGGTTACCGATTCCACTTCCACACTATACCAGTCAAAAGAGGAATGCCAAATCTACCTCCAAATCAAAAAACAGAAGCTTTACAACAGATAATGGAGTTAGCAAACATGAGAGCTGTGGAAAAAGTGCCTACAGCAGAGCAAGGAAAGGGGTTCTACTCCAGACTATTCCTAGTTCCAAGAAAGGAAAACAGTTGGAGACCAATTCTCGACCTGTCCACCTTGAATACATACATCATTGTCCCAAAATTCAAAATGCTGACCCTACAGCAACTTCTTCCCATGCTGGGCAAGGAGTGCTGGCTGGTAACTCTAGATCTCAAGGAGGCATACCTGCACGTCCCTATTCGACCAATCTGCAGAAGATACCTCAGATTTCTTGCAGGATCAGAGCACTGTCAATTCTCAGCATTGCCTTTGGCTTATCTACTGCCCAGAGTATTCACAAAATGCCTGGCATCAGTAATCGCATACTGCAGACTACAGGGAATTCAAATTTACCCATACCTGGACGACTGCCTGCTACAAGGGGACAACAAAAGCAAGTTGACAACAGATTTACAAAGGGTCATTTACTTGCTACAAGCACTGGGATACACAGTCAATCTACAAAAGTCAAGGCTGATACCATCCCAAACAAGGACATTCTTGGGAGCGGAATTGGACACAGTGAGACAAATGGCATTCCTAACTACAGAAAAACAAAAAGAACTCCCTCTTTACTTTTTGGCACTAACAAAGCTGAACAAATTAACAGCAAGAAAGGTTCTGCAGGCCTTGGGTTTCATGGCATCATGCATAATTTTGGTCCCATTTGCCAGACTACATATGAGAAAACTACAGTGGTACCTACGGAATTTATGGTCCCAACACAGGCACAGCCTAGAAACAGAAATCCCACTAATTCCATGCTTAAAACAGGAGTTCCTATGGTGGGCCCAGGCATGCCGGTCCAACCCAGGCCTTCCCTTTCACAGATGTCAAGCAAGCCAGAGCATTACAACAGACGCTTCAGACCTAGGATGGGGGGCCCATATGCTGGACAAATGCGTACAAGGATTGTGGACTCAGGATCAACTTCACTTGCACATCAACCTAAAAGAAATGCTGGCTGTAAAACTGGCAATCCAAAAGTTCAGACCATTTCTCAAAGAGGGCCAGCTGTTGATAAGGACAGACAACACCACAGTCATGTGGTACATCAACAAACAGGGAGGCACTCATTCATACCCCCTATGCAGAATGACTTTGGAACTGTGGACCCTGGCACTCAGCTACAACATCCAGCTACAGGCAAGATTTGTACCAGGAAAAGAAAATACTCTAGCGGACATATTAAGCAGGACCACATCAGATGCTCACGAATGGCACCTGCACCCGGACATCTTCAGGACCATTTCAAAGAAGTGGGGAATGCCTCAGATAGATCTATTTGCATCACCTCACAATCACCAACTCGAAAAATTTTGCACAAGGACATTCCACCCACTAGCATGGAAAGTGGATTCGCTCTCCTTCAGCTGGGAAGGCCTAACAGCATATGCATTCCCACCTCTCCCCTTGATACACAAAGTACTTCTAAAAATCAAGGAAGAACATCCAAGGATAATCCTGATAGCTCCAAACTGGCCAAGACAACACTGGTACCCACTACTGAGAAGCTTGTCTCGGAACAATATGTGGCCAATACCCCTGATGCCTTTGATGCTAACTCAGAACAACTACAGCACCATACATCCAAACCTGAAAACCTTACAACTGTCTGCATGGAACATCACATAGCAGCAGCTAATCAAGAACTTTCCCAAAGAGTTAAAGACATTATTCTTGAAGCACGCAGACCTTCAACAAGAAGGAACTACGCTGGAAAATGGAAAAGGTTTGTCATTTGGAGTTCTGAAAGAGGAAAAGATGTGTCAAACATAGATATGCCTAACATTCTGGAGTATCTGGCCGAACTTCTCCATTCAGGCCTGTCCTACTCCTCCATCAAGATACATGCATCAGCTATTTCAGCAGAATACAGCTTTGAACAACCTGTCTTCTCACACCCGTTGCTCAGGCAGTTCCTCAGGGGAATCAAGAATGTAAAGCCTCCGAGGAAACCACCATTACCAGCTTGGGACTTAAATTTCATACTAGAAAAGCTGACACTTTCACCCTTTGAACCAGCAGCAACAGCAGAACTACAACACCTGTCATGGAAAACTGCTTTCCTACTGGCAATCACTTCAGCAAGGAGGGTTTCAGAACTACAGGCCTTAATGGCAGTGCAACCCTTCCTAATCTTCCACCAAGATAGGGTGTCCATGAGGACTAATCCAACCTTTATGCCTAAGGTGGTATCCAGAGTGTCTTTAAACCAGGCAATCCACTTACCTACCTTCTTCCCCAACCCACAAAACAGAGGGGAAAGAATTCTGCACACCTTGGATGTGCATAGACAGCTACGCTACTACCTGGACAGGACAAAAAGCAGCAGAAAGTCTGACCAACTCTTTGTGGCCTATGCAACAGGAAGGGAAGGAAAAGCTATCTCCAAACAGACAATCTCCAAATGGATAGGAAATTGCATACGATTCTGTTACTCCTTCCATGGAAAACCAATTCCACAGAACATAAGACCTCATTCTACAAGGGCAACAGCCACTACCACAGCCTTCTTACGAGGAGTGGCTACCAAAGACATTATTGAGGCGGCTACTTGGACCTCCGTGCATACATTTGCCAAGCATTATAATTTGCCTCTATATT
This sequence comes from Protopterus annectens, assembly GCF_019279795.1. Taxonomy (NCBI): domain Eukaryota; kingdom Metazoa; phylum Chordata; order Ceratodontiformes; family Protopteridae; genus Protopterus; species Protopterus annectens. Next base: position 371,117,588 of record NC_056742.1, read on the forward strand.
CCAGATCCCGAGCAGGGTTTGCCACTGCTGTACTGCAAGGGATCCTAAACGCACCATAATCTACCTTTCCTCCTCCCCTAGTTGGCTATGGTACTCTACCCAGCTGTTATGACTGCAGATGCATCCATGAAGGACATAGTACAGTTTTGTACCTACCATAAATGTAGATGTCCGAACTGGATAGCATCTGCAGTCAGGATTACCCTCCCTCCTTCCCCTCTAAGGGACTCCTAGGGTGCTTACCCTCCTAATAGCTAGCTAATGGGGGGGAGTCTTCTATGGTGTATTTGTTTGTATATATGTACATACATGCTTGTTTTTGTGTTTACCTTTTTCCTTTTGGAAACATTGGCATCTATCCAAAATTTCAGCCTTCAAGAGGGCTTCTGGCATCTGGGGCAAGAAACACTGAGGAAAATGGCGTCGGCTGATGCCTTTATACCCGAAGACCCACAGAGATGACGTCGGGTGAAGTGCGACATCAGCCGAAGCCGGACCCGGACTTTGGAATCCGGCCGACTGAAGGGCTGCCTGACGACAGGACAACCCAGCTGTTATGACTGCAGATGCTATCCAGTTCGGACATCTACATTTATGGTAGGTACAAAACTGTACTTTTTCTGCACTGCCCTTTGGCTTATCTACTGCGCCCAGGGTATTCACAAAGTGCCTAGCTCCAGTGATTGCATTTTGCAGGCAAAGAAGTATTCAAATATACCCATTTCTGGACGATTGTCTGATTCAGGCAGAAAGCCAGGACATACTTTTGAATCATCTGGCGTTTGTAAAAGGGGTTCTAACTTGCCTGGGGTACACCATAATTTAAAAGAAATCACAACTGGTACCCTGTCAACAAATTACATTCCTGGGAGCAAGCTTGAATACAACTTCCCAGATGGCTTACCTCATGCCAGAAAAGCAAACTCATTTGACAACCTACTTCAAACAAGTGGCCACAAAAACCCTGCTATATCTGCAAGACAAATACTGCAAGCCTTGGGGTTCATGGCCTCCTGCATTCTTCTAATTCCATGTGCAAGACTGCATATGAGGAAAACTACAGTGCTATCTGAAAAGCCTATGGAGTCAGCATTCTCACAGCCTAGAAACAATGGTTCCTATCATACCTTGCCTACGCCTAGAGTTCCTTTGGTGGGCAGAGGCCTGCCACCAAAACAAGGGACTACCTTTCACACCACCCCTGCCACCCAAACCCTAAAAGATGCATTAGACTATGCATGGGGGGGCTCACCTGGCAGGGAAGTGCATTCAGGGCAAATGGAACCCAAGTCAAATGCACCTGCATATCAATCAAAAAGAAATGCTAGCTATACAGAATGCTCTGACAGCCTTCAAGGACTACATTCTTCCAGGACAACTAATGGTAAAGATGGAAAACACCACGGTTGTGTGGTAAATAAACGAGCAGGGGGGGGGGGGGTACACATTCTTACCCCCTCTGCAGACTAGCCATGGCATTGTGGAGCATAGCCTTGAGCTACCAAGTGCACCTACAAGCTCACTTCCTGTCAGGAAATGTAAATACACTGGCAGATGGACTAAGCAGAAACCTTATGGACCCACACGAGTGGAAACTGGAACCAAGGATTTTCAGCATGTTGACAAGCGAATGGGGGAGCTCGGATATAGACCTGTTTGCCTCCCCCCAGAACTACCAATTGGACAAATTTTGCACAAGGACTCCCCACAAAGAAGCCTGGAAAGTGGATGCTCTGTCCTTCAGCTGGAAAAAACCTATCTGTCTATGCCTTCCCCCCGCTGCCTCTGCTCTCCAAAGTACTACTAAAAGTCAAACGGGACAAACCAAGGATGATTTTGATTGCTCCAGACTGGCCGCACCAACACTGGTACCCCCTCCTGTGCAGTGTGTCATGGTTATCTCCATTGCATCTGCCTCAGACTCCTTCCCTGCTGTTTCAGCCGGAAACCAGATTCTGCACCCTCATCTTCCAACACTGAACCTTGCAGCCTGGCTAATTACTTAAATTCTAACTTACCATCCCTCAGCAAACCTGTGATGGATGTAATCTTAGAGGCAAGAAGGCCTAGTACTAGAAAATCTTATGCTGAAAAATGGAAAAGATTCTTTGCCTGGAACCAGTCTCAAGGGATGAGCACAGCAGCGCCCAATTTACCTCAGATTTTGCAGTACTTAACTGAGATGTTTCACAAGGGCCTGTCTTTTTCCTCCATTAAAATCCACGCCTTAGCCATTTCAGCTCATTATAACACAGAACCTCTTCTCTTCTCTCATCCACTGCTCAAGCAGTACCTCAGAGGTGCCAAAAATTTGAGACCACCCAGGAAAACTCCAACCCCAGCCTGGGACCTTAACTTTGTATTGGAGAAACTCACTCTCCCTCCTTTCGAGCCAGCTGCTACTGCAGACCTAAAATTTCTTTCTTGGAAAACCACTTTCCTTTTAGCAATCACTTCAGCTAGAAGGGTATCTGAATTACAGGCCCTTATGGCAGTGGAGCCTTTCATCATCTTTCATGCGGACAGAGTATCACTCGGGACCAATCCATCCTTCATGCCCAAGGTGGTCTCCAGTGTGGCTCTTAATCAGTCCATTCATTTGCCAACCTTCTTTCCTAATCAACAGAATAGAGGGGAACGGATTCTGCATTCTTTGGATGTGCACAGGCAACTTAGATTCTACTTGGACAGGACTAAACCTCAAAGAAAATCTGAACAACTGTTGGTAGCATTTGCTGCAGGCAATTTCAAAACAAACCATTTCTGAATGGATAAGCCATTGCATTCTGCTACAAGCACCATGGAAAAGCTATCCCCCAGGGGATCAGACCTCACTCCACCAGGGCTGCATCTACTTCTACAGCCTTTCTCAGACGTGTTCCTACCAGGGACATCCTAGAAGCTGCTACCCGGAGTTCTGTACATACTTTCACCAAGCATTACTATTTGCCAATTTTCTCTAAATCCAGAGCTGGCTTTGCCACTGCAACCTTGCAGGGCCTTATAGCTGCTCCTAATGCTATCTAAACTCCTCCTCCCAACGTTAGCTTTGGGAATCTACCCAAGTGTAATGACTGCAACAGTGAAACACGAAGAACATAGTACAGTTGTGTACACTTACCATAAATGTAGATGTTGGAGTGTATTCACTGTTGCTGTCCTGGTTGCCCTCCTTCCTTCCCCCTAACTTCTTTTCGCTATACTTCTACTTTCCTTTACTATGCTTAAAAGCCTTTTTGGTGTATTTACTATGCTTAAAAGCCTTTTTGGTGTATTTGCTTTTTTGTTGGAGGTATACCTTTGTGTTTTTATGTTTAATTTCCCCCCATTGGGGGGGCACCTGACATCTGGGGCAAGAAAATCGATTGTAATGGCATCTGCTGTATGTTTTATACCCCTGACAACCTGACGTCATGGAAGAAGGGACAGCAACTGACGCAGGGCCCAAGACTTTGTTAATCAGGCCGACTGAGGGTAACCTGCCAGCAGATTTACGAATGCAACAGTGAAAACACTCTAACATCTACATTTTATGGTAAGTGTACACAACTGTACTTTACAGCTTTACCATGGAGTAAGGGAGTTTAGGAATTGTTCCTGAAGTCCTTGGTCAACATTATACTGAACTATCAAAGTTATCACTCTCTAAAATGTGGAAGAAATTTGCGGACCTTTTTATTGCTTCTGGAGTTCAGTTATTCCCTTCTCCATTACTTCCATGATTCTGATGAAGAGTCATCGTCTCCCTCTCGTATTGGTGCTGTTTCTCATTTTCTTCAGCCTCCTAAAGCCACAGTCTCTCTACTGATTTTGATTTAAACGTTTGGCCTCCAGTTCCCATCTCTAACTCAGATGGATTTGTAAGTCCTCTGAGCAAAAGGTGAACTGTCTTTGTTTCTGAGGGCTGCAAATCCCCATAACCAGACTGGTTGTTATCCTGGTTGCAGGTTTGTGCTGCAGCTGCAATTAGGGCTGAAATCCTTTCCTCTTCAGTCAGGTTGGGCATGCACCAGTCCTTTGGCTTTGCACACCTTGGCCAACTGGTTCTTTGTCAGCTTGCCATAATCCCTCTGCTGACATCTTTGCCTGCTCTCCCTGACTAAACTAAACAAAAATAAATTACAACTTCTGTGAAAATGAAACTGTTTACCTTGTGGCTGCTTGAGGGTACACACACCTTCAGTGCCAACTGCCTGCAGGCTACAGAAGTTCAATTAATATCCCCACCACTGCTCACCAATATGTGACATCCCTCCTCTGGGCCAGTAGTCAAGGAGCCTCAGTCCTCATCACTGACACCAGTGAAGGACGTTCACTTGGACCTACGATATATGCACATGGTATTTTCATGTGTAGCTCTCTGCACCAAACACAGTTTCCCTTGAGAGCACACAGGAAGCACACTCAGTCTTAGGATGGGCTTTCCTGTCTCTCCCCCCAGGCCCCACATAAGACTCCCACTGACACATCTGGGTGTACCAAGCCAAGTCTTCCACGATCCTCTTTGTGAAATCTGTGCTCTGTGTCCCTCTTCCAAGTAGCTGACACACACTCAGAGATTTGATTTCCACATATGCACACCTGGGAAAGGCTGGCACAGATTCGCTAGCTCTGCCACCTCTGCGCAGGCTGTAAGGTAGATACACTGCCACCAGAACATCCACAAAGCCAGCTAGTCTAAGGCTCTTGCCACGGTACCCAATTTATACTGAGTGAAATTAATAATCTTTGTTTGTGTCTTTCGGCTTTTCCCGGTTAGGGGTCGCCACAGCGGAACTCCGGTCCGCTAATGATTGGCAGAATTTACGTACTGGCTTGCCGGGCCTAACGCACAACCTTCAACGAAGGAATGCCCATTCACGCATGTCGCTACACAGAAGACGCTCTTAACTGAGAATCGAATGGGCAACGTCTAACTGTGAGGCGACCGCTACCGCAGCACCACCACCACCAATGGTAATTTTGACCAAGCAGCAAGGGTTTGAGAAGTGGCCACAGTATCGCCAAATAAATACAAGTATTTTTGAAGGTTAAAATATTCTGTTAAAGTAGTGTCAACGAAAAGTTTACATATATTTAATAATAAATAATGTATCAACATAAAATACTAAATATCTGCTACAATAAACACCAGAGTGTCAGTCACAGGAAATATTAAAAATAACACGGGTGGAAAGGTTCACACAGATACAGTAAAACAATACTAGACTAATCACACTATATTTTCCTGACTGAGCTAAAGAATTACTGCCCTCTAGTTCACTTACTAGAGCAAAGTAGGATGACGTGGGTGAGTGGTCCTTCTTTGTCAGGTTTCACAATCTGACTGCCCTGAGACTTCTGTTTCATCTAGTATTAAAATGTCATTTCAGTGCTGGATTACAGAGTGACATCACATACATCTGGTCGCCTGACTTCTGGTTCCCACACTACCCCCTTTACTAGAAGCAGAGCCAGAATGTTGCACATGTGTGTCACCACACAGACACAGACACACACAGCTTTGCTAAGATGTGTTACAGCATTTAGTAGCTGTAAAACCATTTCAAAAACTTCAACCCTTGCATGGTAGCAATTAGTTCACCCCTCTGGACAATATAGTAGGATTCCTAGTCCTGGTTTTCAGACATTTTGTTTCTGGCTGCATTCAGAACAGTAAGCTACAATCTTTATGGCCTAAACCAGGTGATTTAATTTCAGGCTATTTTACAAAGTTAGCTGGATTGAGATTTACCTATTCTGTTAAAATATATTCATTTCAACAGTTACAATACCGTTTGACATACAGGTGTATTTCGTCTCTGTCCAGCAGGACCTACTGTTGGTACTTTTTTAACACAAGCAACTTTACAAATACATTTTCAATACAAGCACTTGTGGAAATCTTTTTGATATGCAAATGACATATTCTTTATAAAACTCTAGCTAGCTATGCTGGCATATGTTACCCATGCACTGCCGTACTCCCTCTGGCGTAGCTGGCACTGCCTCACATTGTCACAGCTTGTACAACATTTTTCAAGCTTCTTTTCTTCAGTGGTATTTGTCAAGCAACTACCTGGTCTTCTCACACTTTTATTAAACACTGCAAGTTGGACTGCATTTCCAAAGCCAGAGCTTCCTTTGAAGTTTCTATCCTTAATGGTGTCCCGTCACGAGGCTGCCTGAGGATTACTCACCTGGGGATTCTGGACCATATGACCGATTGGATGGTTCAGATGAATAGGATATGAAAGGTACTGACTGCAATGTGTTCACATTTTTCCTTATTTGGATGAATTGCGTAACTTTGCTTTTATTTATTTATTTATTTATTTAAAGTGCCAGGAATCTCCCATTTGGAAGAAAAAGATCTCCTTCACAGACTGAGTTTCCAGGCGAACATTCAAAAATGATGTCTAATTCCATCCCACAGAGTAGTATTTCTGGGGTGTCTAATAGACATATCCATTCAAAGAGCTTTTCTGTCACAAGAGAAAGCAGATCCATTCCTCAGTTTTTTTCCACTCAGTCAAGGACTTTAGTAAGTTCATTTCTCTGGCTTCTGTGATTCTAATGATTTCTCTGGCCAGACTGTACATGAGAAAGCTATTCAGTGGTACCTAAACCAAAATCTGTATGGTCCCAACATAATGTTTTCCTGACTTTTCAAATTTCAGTTTTAGGAATTTGGGGGGGGGGGGGGCAGCGTTGGTGGAGAGACCATTTTTTTCTGAATTCAGGTGGTCTGTTTTCATTTCAAGCTCCACTACGGTTTGTAACAACATATGTCTCAGACTTTGCTTTGGGGCTGTGTGTGGAGTCTTTGGATCAAAAAAGACGGACCAAAACTTCTAATCATTGGAGGTGTCAGCAGTAATATAAGCACTGTACATTCTCAATCATTTGTGGTCCCGGGACTCCGTACAAATGATCACAGACAACACTGTAGTGGTGTGCTACATAAATGGTGGCTCCAGATCTTACTTTGTGCAGATTCGCTTTGGTAGCCTGGGGTATAGAGATTCAGCATGGTCTCATTCTTGACAGGCTTCTCATGTTCAGTCAGAGCAAAACTCTGTGGCAGACAAGCTGAGCAGAACCTAGTCTGATCTTCACAAATGGATCAGGGGGTCTTTGGGATTTTGTATATCTGTAGGGACTGCCTCAGATCTCCACTCACAGCAAGCAGCTGGCAAAGTTATGCTCCAGGACTCCTTGCTAGAAGGCCTGGAAATGAGATACATTCACATTTCTTTGAATAGGAATGTTCCAGTCGCCTTTCCACTGATACTCGGGGTCATTCAGAAGCACTTTCCAAACATCATGACAACAGTGTTTCTCCTTTCTTTTGGAAAAGGTTAAGGGCAATTACTACAAGTTTACTCATAGGTGGACCTACACACACAAGACAGGGGTTGTTGGATACTACACCCACATTTGAAACTACTTCATCTGGCTGCCAGGATAGAATTTTAATACAACATAGGTGTTTTTTTTCCTGAGGAGATGCAAGAGGTATTAAAGGAGAGAAAGAAACCTACTAAAAAATCACATATTGGCAAATGGAAAAATAATGTCTAATTGATGCTTCATGAACGAACCAAGACCTTTTTTAAAGCTCACATTCTGTTTCTGCAGAATTAGTGTGCATTATCCTCTAGCATTTCTTCCTTTGTCAAGGTTCATCTTTCAGCCATTTCATCATGTCTGACCATGTATCCCCCTCTTGCTGAGTACTCTCAGCTCAAGCTGTGTTTGAAGGGGTTCTACATACCAACCCACCAAGAAAGTGGGCGACTCCCTAGGATTTTAATTTTGTTTTGGAAAAACACTCTTAAGGCCATTTAAACCAGCTCATCAGGCTGATATGAGGTTCTTAACATGGAAACAGTATTACTGATAAGACCCTCTTCTTTCAGAGATCAGATCAGAGTTGCAGGCTGTTTGGGTGAGTCAACATTCTCATTTTTGACAAACATATTGTTTCTTTGAGAACAGATTGTTCTTTTATGCATAATGTGATGTCTGCATTTAACTTTGAGCCAAGCTGTACATCTCCTTGTCTTCTTTCTAAAACCTAAAAAGTAAAGGAGAAGGGTTTTTTCATTGTTTTGGATGTTCACGACTGACAGAACTAAAACCTTAAGAGGTCTTATCAGTTATTCCTTCCTTATGAAGGCCAACCAAAACAAAAGATTTTTCAAATGGTTGTCTTATGCTGTTTTTCTTTTGGTACTCTCCCCATTATCAGTCAGTTCTAGGCAGGGTCAAAGGATATTCTACAAGGACCGTGGCTTTTTAGAAAGAGGTGGACTGTAAGCATCCTAGAGGCCGCAGCTTGGTCCTTTGTAGTGCTTTGTAAAGTTACGTACAAACTAGACTCTCTTTTTCCATGTCTAGATCAGACTTTGCTAGTACCATTTTCCAGGGACTCCTTTCCTCCCCTCCTCCTCCTAAGCTGTGGTATTCTACCCATATAGCGTAGGCTACTGCAGCAATAATCAAATGATATCATAGTTTAGTTGTTGAAGTAAATTTAGTAGATGTTCATATAGGTCACTGCTTTAGTAGCCACTCCATCCCCCATTTTTTTATATGATTTTTGTTTGCAAGAATGAGGGCACTGATTTTTGTATGCTTAGCACTGACCTCTTTCAGTACTCTAGCCTCACATTTTCAATTTGCATGAAAGCGGTGAAGAACTTGGTGCCCAATTCTGATTTTTCTTTCTGCCTAGCTCAAGCTTTCAATAGTTTGGGTGCTCAATCATCTACTGTTTTGGTATGTTTACATAATACAAATTTACTTTTTCATCTTGTGCAAAGGATGTACACAACTGTTGGCTATCTGTTTTAAGCTGTATGTAAGCAGTTCATATGAAGCTGATGTAGGTCAAACTCTGATTATGATCACATTTAGAAAAAGCATACTTTGCACCGACAACAAAAATTTCAGAAAAAAATAACTTAAGAGAAAAAAATAACTTAAGAGCTGATAGGAGAAAGTCAGAATGAGGGTTGAGAACTGAATTTTAGTAAGAAAAATGATGATAGTCAGTGGAGATGTCATTGGAGTTAAATATTGATGTTTGCTTTGTAGCAAGTGTCAGACTTGATGGTGCATTTGACAGATGAGAACTTTACAGTAGTCCATCGTTGATAAAACCAAATAGATTTTATTTAAACACATGATTAAATAAAATCTATTTGGTTTTATCAACGATGGACTACTCCTGTATGTTTCAATAACAAATTTTTGACTCGCAACTCATATTTAATCGATGCTGAAGACTGCATTTTATGTTGGTTTGCTCCTAAGCGTTACTTACTTTATCATTGTAATTATTTATTTTTTTTATTTTTAACTGAATACGCTCGGCAAACACAGGTGTTTCTTTCAGGGGCAACCTAGGAAGTCCAGTTAAGTGATTTGATCATAATCTTGTATTATGCAAGTTGGGAGATGTGCAAATCAAACACAGGACTGCAAGATGCTGCTTTTTAGCAGCTCACAAACTCTACACTGTTCGCTGTACTGGCAGACAAATGTTGATGATAGTGCGTATTCTAAACATGTGGCATGCAGAAGATTTTTGCTTTGAGGAACAGCCTTGTATTGGGTAAGGCCCAGTGTTCTGTGCCCTATCTTGTATGACTTTCTAAATATTTAATTCCCAGCATTTCAGGTTATTTGTTCTCTGATTCATATTGGTGCTATTCTTCTTACTGTTGTCCTTTAGATTTTTTTTTTTTTCCCTATTGCATGAGATGCCCTCCTCAACATCAGATGTGAGAGTGTTCAATCTCGCCTTTGTTCTTACACATGGGTTCGGAGCCGATCCTCGGCTCTGTGTCGGCCGCCTGCAAGCTCTGCATCGAGAAGAAGCTCGAGATCACCTAATACCCACAATCCCCCTCTGCCCTCACCTCCGATCTAGTTTGCCGCTGCAGCGTTCGCATCACTGGGTCGAGCTCGAGCACCTCAGATAAGATTTAGAATTTTATTCTTGTTTTTTCTCTGGTACTTTAGTATTAGAAACTGTTTAATAATATTTTGTGTGAGTGTGGTAAGGTATAGGGAAACCTTGGTACCGTTTAAGTTATAAAACTTAGTCAGAGTTCTCTTCGGGGCCTACCACCACTCTTTGGATTTGACAACTGGATTGACTCATTACTGGATTTGACAATTTTACCGGACTTGACTGTTTTACTGGATTTGACTACTTTACTTCTTACTTTGACATGTCTGAAAAGGCCAAATCAGGTTTCAAGCGTTGCCAGTGTGGGCAAAAAATGTCAGTAACTGACAACCATAGTTCCTGTGTCTACTGTCTTGGCCCTCTCCACCTGCAAGAAGACTGTTCTATTTGTCATTCTTTCAGTGGGAGGGTCATGACAGATAGGCGCAGGAAGTTAATGGACAGGGGTTTATTAAAACCTTCCTTTCAGGAGGCTCTGGATGCTTCTGACCAGGCATCCAAGTCCTCGAAGGAATCGAAGACGTCGGAGCCCAAGTCATCGGCTCCGAGCTATTCCACAAAAGTTAGATCACCGGTTCCACAGACTTCGGGGCCGAGTGTTCAACTGGTGTCAGTTTCCGAGCCTCGAGTCTTGGAACCGGTGATGGAGCTCCCTCCTTCGACACTGTTGAGGTCGGCTCCGTCTTCGGTTCCTTCGACCCGTTCTTCTTCTAAGCTTTCCGATATCGATGTGGACCGTGTGGTGCAGAAGTTATTGGAACATTCGGCCCTATCCAAGCTTATTTCGGTTTCCACCCAGTTGGTGTCGAAACTTGAAGGCCTCCCATTGTCTCCATCCGTTCCTCCTCCGAGACCTGTCCAGTCTTTGGAGCCGGAAGAGGTTGATCTACTGGTTGTGGAGCCCTCGGGTCCAGAACCGTCCTTTTCTCGGTCTGTTCCTTTCACCTCGACTCCGTCGGATCCGGTACCGGAGTCTCGGAGCCGACGATCTGTCCTTGGTTCCGGGGCCGAGAGTCGAACCGATGTTTCGGTTCCGACTCTCCCCCTCGGGGCCTCGGCGTGGATCAATTCGGCTCCGTCCTCAGGGTCGATGCCTTCGGTGCCTGTCTCGGGGATTCTTCCCATTTCTTCGGAACCGGGAGATTCTTCGACTCTGGACCCGGGGGCCTTCGATCTTATGAGGAAGGTGTTGTCTACCCAGACAACCACATCAGTAGAAGCATCCTCTCCTCCCCTTAAAGGACCGTTATCTTCCTCTGCACCAACGGCCACATCCAAGCGTCGAGCACCGGTGTCTCAGCCACCCCTGGAGGGTGCCCCCTCTTCCTCGGAGGCTTCTTCGGATGCTCCCCCCGAAGAGGTCCCTAGGAAAAGATTGTGTAAGAGGAGACACTTAGATTCTCCACAGGAATCTTTAACATCCGATACTGACTTGGATGAGTCCGAAGGGTCCCCAAAGTCACCTACGGAAGATGTCTCCTTTTCTGACATCTTGGAGATCCTTAAGCAGAGAGGTGATTGGCAGTCCCTCCCCCCTTCTGAGGATGAGTCAGTCCTGCTGAAGGCATTTGGTGCTTGCCCTTCCTCCTCCTGGGTCACTCCGCCCTTCGATGAGTTAATGGAGTTGATTGCTCGAAGGGCGTGGGAGACACCTGACACGGTGGAACCAGTCCCTAGGAAGCCTAATAAGTACATCACTGCACCCCAGGACAAGGCTTACCTCACTAAAGGAGTCCCAGTAGACGCCATGGTGGTGGCAGCGGCCACGAAAAAGGAGATGTCGGAGTCTTCCTCATCTGTCCATCCGCCTAACAGAGATTCTAGGACTATGGACAGATACGGGAAGCACATTTTTAGTTCAGCGGCTTTTTCTATGCGTTCCCTGAACTATTTGACTCATTTTACACGCTTACAGAGGGATCTAGTCAGAGTTGGGAGATACCCTCCAGGGTACTACAGATGCTGCTGTCTCAGAGAAAGTTTCGGCACATCTAAATACCCTTACATCCATTGTTAACTCATCCATGAGGCTGATATCATACGCAGCCGAAGGATCGAGTAGGGCAGCTGCTTCAGCGATTGCTCTTCGTAGGCAATCCTGGATGCGCTTATGTTCGTTTGCGGAAGCCTTCAAGTCTTCCTTTACTAACGCCCCATTTGATGGTGCCACACTTTTTGGCCCTAAAGTAAAGGAGACTCTTACCCGGTGTGAACAGGAGGGAAAGACTCTGTCTGCTGTCGGAGTCCATTTTTCCACCCCTTCCAGACCGTACCCCAAAGGGCAACGTGGTGGGAAAATGTGGTTTCGAAAATCCCAAGGATCTTTCCCAAGCACACAGGGTGATGCCCCCTCTAGAGGCAGAGGAGGGGGCAGAGGTGGAAGACGCCGCCCGGGCGGCAGAGGGGGTCCGCAAAACCAAGGTGACAGGGATACTCCCCTGGTAAACCTTTTCAGCACTCCTGAGAGGAGGCCCGACTGTCCTGCTCTGGAGGCAGTCGGGGGTCGCTTAGCTTTATACCCTCAGGCCTGGCAAAACATTACTACAGACAACTGGGTAAAAAGCGTTGTTACCAGAGGTTACAAAATACCATTCCTATCCACCCCCATTCCAAAGAGAAAACTCCCAGATGTACCACCCCATCTGCGAGACCCAGCAGCTATAGAAATTTCAAAGCTGCTAGAAAAGAGTCATCCAACCAGTCCCAGCGGACCAAATAGGATTCGGGACTTACTCAAGGTTCTTTTTAGTTCCAAAGAAGACAGGGGACTGGAGGCCGATTCTGGACCTAAGCAACCTCAACACCTTTGTCAAGAAGGAAAAGTTCCGAATGGTCACACTTCAATCGATCCTTCCATTCTTACAGAAGGACGACTGGATGTGCTCCATAGATCTGAAGGACGCATACTACCACATCAAAATGGCCAGGGCGTCCAGGGATCATGTGCGCTTCCGGCTGGGAGCCAGTCACTATCAGTTTCGGGCCCTGCCCTTTGGTCTGACCTCAGCCCCCAGGGTTTTCACCAAATGCATGGCAGTGGTAGCGTCTCATCTGAGGCGCCTAGGATTCCAGGTGTTTCCGTATCTGGACGACTGGCTCCTGTCTGCCACCACCAGGCGTCAACTGATACAGGCCAGAGATTACACCCTACAACTTTGTATCCACCTCGGAATTTCCGTAAATTTCGAAAAATCTTTGCTACAGCCATCACAGCATATCTTATTCATAGGAGCGGAATTAGATACGCATCATTTGGTTCTAAGGCTTCCTACAGAAAGGATAGTCGCACTTCAAAACATTTCTCTCCTGCTGTCGTCCAAAAAGTCCCCGGCAAAGCTGGTTCTGAAAGTCTTGGGTCTCATGGCAGCTTCTCTCATTGCGATACCATTGGGAAGACTGCACATGAGAGTTCTACAATGGCTCCTGTTTGCACAATGGTCTTTCCAACAGCTACCTCTGACTCACGAAATTTTGATAACAAACACATGCAAATCGCACCTAACTTGGTGGCTACAGACTTGCAACCTTTCCAGCGGAAGACCATTTGTGCTACCCACACCGTCAGCAACGATAACCACGGACGCTTCCCTGATAGGGTGGGGGGGCATCTTTCAGGGACAGACAGTCCAAGGCGAATGGACCAATCTGGAGTACAATCTGCACATCAATGTTCTGGAGTTGAGGGCAGTGTTTTTAGCATTGCAACACTTTGCTCCCCTTCTTCCTCTAGGAACTATTGCAGTTCAGACAGACAACATGTCCGTAGTCTGGTACATAAACAAGCAAGGGGGAACCAGGTCTTATCAACTATGCAGAGAGGCCATGAGAATTTGGCAATGGGCGGAGTCCACGGGTCGCTTTCTGATCGCAACGCATATCCCGGGGTCATCCAACGTCATAGCCGACAGGCTGAGCAGAGCAATACTGTTGCCTCACGAGTGGTCCCTCAAACAGTCAATTGCGAACATGATATTTCGCAAGTGGGGCCAGCCTTCCTGCGATCTGTTTGCGTCTCCAATGAACGCCAAATGCAGGAGCTACTTTGCCCTATTACCCCCTCCAGGGGAAGTCCCCAGGAACGCACTGGTGCACGATTGGCCCCCGGGTCTCCTGTATGCTTTTCCTCCATTTCCCCTGATTGCAAAGTTTCTGCAGAAAGCCAACAACCTTCAGAGGACTATAATCCTCATTGCCCCATTCTGGCCTCGTCAGATTTGGTTCCCCTTTCTATTGCATCACCGCATTCGGGGACCTTGGATGCTGGACCCAGAGCCGGATCTACTGACTCACTCGTCAGGAGTCCCTCACCCATCTCTCTAATCACTCCATCTAGCAGCTTGGCTGCTCCGCTTCCCTTTCTAGCCAGGTCTGATTCCCTTACACCGGCGGTTCAAAATATTTTAGTGGCTTCTCATAAAGCTTCCACTACAAAGACCTACACCAGTAAATGGAAACGTTTCGTCTTCTGGGCTAATTCACATCATTTGGACCCTGTTATAGCTCCGTTGAACAAGATATTGGAGTTCTTGACAGAATTGTTTCATGAAGGAGCTTCTCTTGCTACTTTAAGAGTGCAGTTGGCTGCCATTTCTAACTATCATGTGGAAGAATGTGGTGCGCCTATTATGGCTCACAGACTTTGTAAAGCTTTTTTAAAAGGATCCTTTCATATCAGACCACCAGTTAGAAGTCCTACATCACCGTGGAATTTGAACCTCTTACTTTCTAAATTGATGTTGCCCCCCTTTGAACCAGCCTCAAGTTGCCCATTGAAATTTTTGTCGTGGAAAACACTATTCCTAGTGGCCATTACATCCGCTAGGCGAGTGTCTGAGCTTCAAGCTCTTTCTATTAAACACCCTTATTTAATTTTCCACTCTGACAGAGTATCCCTTCGCACTAATCCATCCTTTCTCCCCAAAGTTTGCTCTACTAATAATATTAATCAGTCCATTGAATTACCCACCTTCTTCAAAAACCACTCTAATAAATTGGAGTATATGTTGCACAAATTGGATGTCCATAGACAACTCAGATTTTATTTGGATAGAACAAAAGATCACAGGAAATCTGATCAACTATTTGTAGCTTTTGCTGACAGCAGAAAGGGTGTGGCAGTTACGAAACAAACTCTTTCCAAATGGCTAACTGATTGTATCACATACGTTTATGAGGCTTCTAATCAAACATTATCAGTCAAACCCAAAGGACATTCTACCAGATCAGTGTCTACATCCTTAGCTCACGCAGCTCGCTTACCATTAGACATGATCTGTGCGGCTGCTACTTGGGCTAAACCACATACATTTATCTCTCATTACAAAGTGGACAGGGTTTCTAGGGATAGGGCAACCTTTGGTTCCACTGTGCTCAAGAACGTTCTCCCGTGAGTTCCTCAGGATCATGGAGCTAGGGACGCTACCCATGTGTAAGAACAAAGGCGAGATTGAACACTCTCACATATAGAAGTTATGTCCTTACCATAACGTTCCATGTGGAGTGTTCATCTCGCATATTACACTCCCACCCTTCCCACCCTTAGGAAGAACGTTCGATTTGGTGCCTGGTCTGGAGTATTCTCCTTCTGCAGTTGCATTGGTTGTATTATATGATACACTTGTGTATATATGTATATATATATATATATATATATATATATATATATATATATATATATATATATATATGTATATAGATAATCCTATTATTAGGTAATTTTTTGGTATGTGTGTGTGTGCTCTCTGACTGGTTTGCTTGCAAACTAGATCTGAGGTGAAGGCAGAGGGGGATTGTGGGTATTAGGTGATCTCGAGCTTCTTCTCGATGCAGAGCTTGCAGGCGGCCGACACGGAGCCGAGGATCGGCTCCGAACCCATGTGTAATAACCAAGGCGAGATGAACACTCCACATGGAACGTTATGGTAAGGACATAACTTCTATTTATCACTTGTTCCAGAAGCCTGTTCGTTTTCAGTTTGGCAAGAAGAGCAAGGTTCTTAAGCCAACAAACATTGTCATGGCATGGTGGGAGGTTACTGTCCTCGTTAAAGTGAGGTCATTGTACAATGTGCATTTTTATGCTAGGTTTGTAGATGACCTGATTTTTGTTCTAGAGGGTAATGACGTTTGTGAACTATTTCTTCATTACCTTAATTTAAGGTCTGTTTTTTTTGCAATTTGTCAAGAGCAGTTGTGGACATCAGATTAACTTTTTAGATGTCGGTCTTGGTTGGAACACAGTTTCTGGATGTTTTGACAGTAAGATCTACAGAAAGGAAACCTTTACGAATAGTTACTTTCATTTTAAGAGTAACCATCCTTTATCAAAAAGAATATCACTAAGGGAAAGTACTTTCGGGCTTGCCGGATGTCTGCCTCTCATTTAGACTTGCAAGAAGAGTTTTCTAGAATTACCTCTGTTTTTAGATGGGGGTTATGATTTGGATTAGCTCAATGGTCTGCAACTTGACATTTTGGACAAAAGGGACTGGCTTTGTCCAGTTATACTCAAACATCCCTTTGTCAGTAAACCAGTTATTGGAACTAACAGCTCTATTAATAGTACTGTCTGCAGTTTGGATATGACAGTGGATTGTAAAGGTATAAGGGAAATTGTTCAGGAAGATTGTGGAGGGTAACAGTGACTTACACAACATCTTAGACCCCAGACCCAATTTTGTGTGTAGAAATACAAACTGTCTTAAAAATGTTCTTGAAAGAAGTGGTAGTGAGGCAGACAAGTGCATTAGGAATGTCAGAATAGGGATGTTTAAATGTGGTCATTGCAACTTTTGTAGGTTTATTTCAGGACCACCGTACATTTCCCTATCACACTTGGAACACACTATACAAGTACCTAGTCACTTTTTTTCTTGGGGGGGGGGGGGGGTAGTGTATATCGGGTTATGCAGTGGCTGCAGTTCATATTACGTGGGGATGACAACTCGGACTTTAGAGAGCGTATTAGGGAACGTGTATACAGTATTAAAAGCAAAGATTTAAATGCTTTATACAAACACTATAGAGTGTATAAAATATAAAACATTTTTATTTTCTATTTTAGAAGTGCCTGCTGATTCCAGAGGTGGTGATTATAAAAACATTGTGGAATAAAAAGAAACTGCTTGGCAGATTAGATTAGGGGCTGATAAAAAGCCTGGTCTAAATGATGCAGTTAACATCAAATGTTTTCTTAAATATAGGAAACTTGTTATTAGGAAGCTTTAATCTATTTTCTGTAGTTCCCTGATAGTTCTACTTACCAGTACAGGTTGTTTTAAAAAATATAATTGTGCTTTTAATTGATTAATTGTTTTGGAACTTTTATTGGCTCATACAGTTTCAAACTAGGTATATTACTGTGGTTGCTCTGATTTGGTTTTTGTTTATTCTGAAGAAGTCCTGCTGAGGCGAAAGCGTGGAATAAAGTTTTTATACTCTAAGCTATTTGCTTTCCAGTCTTTATTGACCATCAGTACCACTGTCTGGTGTTTCTTGGTGTGTATTTGGACCTTGATTACATGCTTTATTCGTTACAGTAAACTGTCAGTTAACCGGCACCCATGAGGATTGCCGCATAACTATAGATGTTCTTCGTGTTTCACTGTTGCAGTCATCACACTTGGGTTAGCTGCCTGCAGGCAACCCTCAGTCAGCCCAAATGCCAGAGACTTAGTATTTCTGCGTCAGTTGCTGTCGCTTCATGACTGACGTCAGTTCGTCAAGGGTATAAAAACAGACAGCCGATGCCATTGCATGAGTCTTTCCTGCCGAGGAGCCCGAAGCAGAAGCAGTTTGCACGAGTGCCGGTCGGCCGCTACCTGAGTTTTTGTTTCTGAATTGAGTCGTCTTCTTGGGACCTTAACTTTGTGGTGGAAATGCTCATGGTTACCCCCCTTTGAGCCTGCAGCATCAACAGAGTTAAAATTCCTCTCTTGGAAAACAGCTTTGCTTCTGGCCATCACTTCAGCTAGAAGAGTGTCTGAGCTACAAGCACTCATGGCAGTGGAACCCTTCATTATTTTTCATGCTGACAGTGTCTCCCTTAGGACTAAATCCTACTTTTATGCCTAAAGTGGTGTCCAGTGTGGCTCTCAACCAATCTGTCCATTTGCCCACCTTTTTCCCTAATCCTCAGAATAAGGGGGAAAGGATCCTGCACTCTCTAGACGTGCACAGACAGCTCATATTCTATCTAGATAGGACTAAGCCCTTCAGAAAATCTGACCAGTTACTAGTCAGCTTTGCACCAGGGGCAGAGGGCAAGGCCATATCCAAACAAACCACCTACAAATGGATAGCACACTGTATCCATTTCTGTTACAAACACCATGGGAAACCACCCCTTCTGGGGTCAGAACACATTCCACTAAGGCAACGTCAACCTCTACAGCATTCCTCAGGGGAGTCCCTACTAGGGACATTCTGGAAGCTGATACTTGGGGGTTCTGTTCACAACTTCACCAAGCATTACCACCTGCCTATCTTTTCCAGATCGAGGGTGGATTTTGCAACAGCAGACGTCCTGGGTATATTAGCCAGCCCCAATTCTTGACTGCCTCCACCCATTCTTCAGCTTTGGGAATGAACCCAAGTGTGATGACTGCAACAGTGAAACACGAAGAATATAATACAATTGTGTACACTTATCATAAATGTAGATGTTCAAATGTATTCACTGTTGCAGTCCTGGTCTCTCACCCTCCATCCCCCTTCCCTCTCTCTCCTTCTCTAATTCATTCTCTCTCTTCTCTCTCTTCTCTCTCTCTCTCTCTCTCTTCTCTCTCTCTCTTCTCTCTTCTCTCTCTTCTCTCTCTCTCTTCTCTCTTCTCTCTCTCTCTCTCTCTTCTCTCTCTCTTTTCTCTCTTCTCTCTCTCTCTTTCTCTCTTCTCTCTCTCTCTTTCTCTCTTCTCTCTCTCTCTCTCTCTCTCTCTCTCTCTCTCTCTCTCTCTCTCTCTCTCTCTCTCTCTCTCTCTCTCTCTCTCTCTCTCTCTCTCTCTCTCTCTCTCTCTCTCTCTCTTCTCTCTCTCTCTCTCTCTCTCTCTCTCTCTCTCTTCCTCTTCTCTCTCTCTCTCTCTCTCTCTCTCATTTATGGTAAGTGCACATAACTACTTTTCTGGTTGCTTGAGAGTTGCTATTAAAAGTAAGCCTGACTAATATTCTACCTTATACTGTTTGTTTGGTTTGACTTGTTCTTGGGTTATTTATCCCTATCTTCCTTTTTAAAACTTAAAAAAAAAAAAAAAAGAAAGAAAGAAAATACGTAAGGTATTTTTCTGTGGCGGAAAACAGAAAGTGCAACACATGAAAACTGTATTGTATTTCTTGTGTTTTTTTTTTCTGGTTACTTGAGTTCCAGTTAACTGAGAGTTTACTGTTTTCAGTTTGATTGTTGGCTGTGTTTAAATAGGCTTTGGTGTGCCATTTTTCAACTGACCTAGACATGTCTGTTTTTATAAACAAAATAACATCCTTACCAGTAGTAGACACTTTTAGGAGCAGCTGAAAGGTTTTGAGGGATGTTTTTGTTAAATGCAATTTTGGCATCTCTGTGCCTTTCTGTTGCACACCCCTGCTGTGTAAATCTTTTTATGGACAAGACATGTTTTATGCATTTTCACTTTCTTCCCTTGTATCTGATTGCTTGGTATGTATGCAGATAATGGTGTTTATCTGCAACCTGGACGAAAGAGGTTAGTCGGGTGCATTTATGCAGGGTATTCTGTGCATATGCACAAAATTATGAAGTTGTACTTGCTGTCGTAATGGAGCTGCATAAAAGCACCAAAATGTATTTTTCAAAAGTGAATCTAGAAAACTGTTAAATGGCTTTATGGGCGTCTTGGAAAGGCAAGTTGTTACTGTTTTTAGGACATAATATGGTAACCATAAGAATTTGTAACTTTGTTTTTCAAATATTTGTATTAAATTGAAACATATGAAGATATTACAAACGTTCTAGTGTAATTTTAAAAAATGATAACTATATACAATATATATATTTGGCCTAATATGAAAAATGTTTTCAAAAGGAAGGGAAAAAAATAATAGAGCTATTTATTTACCAATATGCATTCTGAATATTTAAATAACCTTCAGTCAAAATTATGAAGAGTGAGTTGTTTTAAGAGCTTCTATTAAACCAAGAACTTTGATCCAAGGATTATCAGTCCATTTCCTGGGATGAATTCTTATTTCCTTGGCTTTTTTATTTCTGTGAGAGCAGATTCTTCCAGTAATAACAACTCTTCCAAGGTGGGTGATGCAGATGATTTCCATTTTTTAGATAACATTTTCTTGCCACTGCTAGTTGAAAAAATGTCCTTTGAAGTGTGATCATTTGTCTGACTTTCAAAATAATGACTCAACTTTGTTTGCATATTCAGATACTGGTATGGGCTTTGCCATTATGTTTGCAACTGTATACCAAGTTCCATAATGTAGTCACCCCAATATCAAAGTATATTTTGCTGAACAGTCCAACATTCCAGTACAAAAAATGGGGGGGGGGGGGGCACTGTAGTCGCAAGGTGAAATATTAAGGAAGCTGCTAAAGAAAAACAGGATGCAACATTTTGTAATTGGTGCATTTTTATACATGTGTAGCTGCTTTTCCAGATGGTGTGGGGGAGTAGATTGCAATGTCTTTAAAAATTTAAGTGAGCTGTGTAATATTTTGCCCTGTATTGCTTATGCCTGTGCTTCCAAAAAAGTGAGTTAAGATTTCGAAGACAAAAGTGAGAAGACAATTTCAGAACACCTCTTTTCAAGAAGTTGTGTTAATCTGCAGTAAATACCTGCAAGTACCCAAGTAATTCTACAAATTTTTGAAAGCTATATTAATTGAATATGGAGTTTATCCACTGTCCGCATATCCAATTTTTTTTTTTAGTTCATCCAGCAGAATTCTCGTACTGTGTTACTTCCCCTCTCCCTTCAGAAAAAGTAAATGTATTGTGTGTGATTTTCAAGTAAAGAAAGAATAAAGCTTTTCATGTAAGAGTATCCTGTTTATGCCTTTAATGCATGAAGTGACCCGTTTGAAGGTCAGTACTGAGTAAATGTATTTATTAATGCTTTTAATAACCAGGATGTCCAGCTGGCTTTCACCCATTTTTAGTGGAGGCATGAGTAGAAAAACTCCACAGACACTGCATAATAAGAGCAAATGAGAGTATGCTAACGTGATGCAGTTAGGGCTTATGCTTATACTTAAAACTGTAATACTATAAACCTGTTTCTGTAAAACCCAGGTAGAGAGGATGCAAGAGGTGAAAAGACACTTTTCAACAACACAATATTGGACAGTACAATATTTTTTGCAGTTACAAATTTAGGCTACATCCGTACATGATTTGAACAGCTGTGGTAAGTTGCAGAAGAGTAAAAAGGCCGGTACAGTGATGAACTGAATAACATACTGCAGATTGTTTAACTGAAAGAGGACTGTTGCTTTAAGGTCAATCTTCAGACCGTGTAGGGCTAATTCAGAAGCTGTATAAAGAAATTTCAGTTTGAGTAGAATGAGAGCTGTAATGGCATAAATTGGCATGCAAGAAATTGAGCTCAAAAACTGGCAGCTTTCATTATGCATTTTTTATTAGAAGAGGGTCATGCAAATGTAGTTTTTGCCAGAGCTTGGTTGAGTTCAGGAAGGCAGGGGTATGCGGGTAGATATTCTTTAGAGGTGTTAAAAACTGATAGGGAGATTGGATTTTTTTTATGCTAAAACAGAAATTGGAAATATGGTTGCAGGCATTGTTGCTGTATTTACATTGTCAGAGACATCCTATCTAACACCAAATTTGATCAGTATTGCAGGGATTGCACAGGAAGCATGATTGTCACATATGCCTCTCTGCTTCCTTGACCGCATGATCGTGTGTACCTATGTAACTTCTCATTTATACAGGTTTCTGTCTCATGTCAGTAAGATGATTTGGCAAAGCCTGAGTACTGTTTCCAAGAATGGAGTGCTTAGTAAAGGAAGGGCAGTTCAGGAGTGCTGTCAGACTGACCAGTGTGGGGAGAGAGGTATATGTGCATCCCTTTATAATGATACTGCTGTTATAAAGAGATGTACAAGCATGATACATGTCTAGTAGGCAGCACTGATTCTTGGTAGAGACCTTGCTGTGGCAAGTATTGAAGGGAGGGGGCAGAAGGTCTCTGTATGGAAGTATGTACAGAGTGGAGGGTCTTTTTGGATTGTTTTTTGAGATGCTGCTTGGATCTTTGCTGAGAGGAGGAGGAGGATTTTTTTTAAGAAATACCTGTGGGACATGTAGAGGGATGGACGTTTTCTATAAAAGTTGAAAATCTGAGAGATGATAGCAAGGCAGTGGTGGGTGAAGTTTGCTGGCCGTGCTTTTCACGATCAAGTGAAACATTTTCATCCGTAGACAGGTGAAGTCCCGTTGCTAACTATGTACACTTTCTACACCTTCAGTGTCTGTGGTAAAATGCATCATTGTATCCATGTATTTTATTTTCTAAGTTTATAACTTAAACAGTAGCCAGACTGGAACGTATACTAACTTATTTCAAATCCGTACATAGCAGGCCTGCAAAGCACAACTGTTTAAACTGAACAAGTAACGAGGGCAAGTTGCTTTTCATCTGTAAATAGCTCTTACTCATTCAGCAGTTTGTTTGTTTATTATTTATTTCCAGTTTGATGACTGGGGAATGTCCACTGGGCTCGGAGAGCCCATTTTCAGTGGAGGCCCAGGGAGAAAAGTTCCGTGTTACAAAGTTTAGATACAGATACAATATAGAAAAGAACAACAATTTACAATTATGTTTCATGCTAGAGAGCAGGTGTAATTTCTTAGGTACATGTTACCTTTAGATACAGACACAACATTATTAATGAACAATTTACAGTTATATTTCTTGTTAGAGAGCAGGTGTAAATTCTTAGGTATGTGGTACAAATTTGATATTTACAATATGTACATATGTGTGGTAGCCTATAGATCATAGCTGGAAAGGGGTTTAGAGGTGGAGAGAGAATTATAGCACTAGGTGGGGCGAATGCAGTTGCATTTTCTGTTCGAGTAAAGGTAGGAATGTAACTGAGATTTAAAGTTTTCAAAGTTTGCAAGGGTCCTTAGAGAAGAAGGAAGATAATTCCATTTTTTAGTAAAGGAAAAGGATAGCAGGAGTTGACCAGCAGGGCAAATGGGTTTTTTTGGACACAGATTAGGTTTTGGGGAGTAGATCTGAGAGTTCTCTGAGGGGTGTAGGAGAGAAGGATGTTGCATAGAGCAGGGCACTTAGAGGGCTGAAAGATTAGTTTGTGGGCTGTGGTAATCTGAAGATAGTCTAGATGGTTGGAGAGTTCAAGCCAGTGTAACAAATTAAGGGAAATACAGTGTGGTGGTGCTGCGGTAGCGTTGTCACCTCACAGTAAGACGTTGTCCTGTTTGATTCTCAGCTAGAGCGTTTTCTGTGTGGAGATATGCGTGAATGGGCGTACCTTCGTTGAAGGTTGTGTGTCAGGGCTGGCAACTCTGCATGTAAAAATCTACTGCCAATAATTAGCGGACTGGAGTTCCGCTGTGGCGACCCCTAACCGGGAAAAGCCGAAAGACACAACAACAGTGATGGGAGGAGTATTTGGTTTTGGTGACGAATTTTAGAAATCTTATTATAACAGACTTCCAATTTTGAAGTGAGTGTGGCGGATAAAGTAGTTAATAGAGGAGCGCCATACATTAGTGAGGGGAGTAGATAGCTAGTGGAAAGCGTTTGTCTAGTGGAAGGAGAGAGAAATTGGATGTTCCTGTATAGCATACCAAGTTTTATATGGGTTTTCTTAACGTTTTGCTGGATGTGAGTGTCAAATTTCAGGTGTTCATCAACAGTGACCCCAAGTAGTTTGGCAAAGGGAACAACCTCTATAGTGGAGTTGTTTTGGCTAATGATTTGGAATGAGTTTTTATCAAGAGGGGAAGCTTTTGAGGGAGAGAATAATAATATTTTGGATTTATTGGCATTTAGTGAGAGGTGATTCTGAAGCATCCAATTTTCAGTGGTGAAGAAAGCAGCTTGGGTCAGTGTCTGAAGCTCTGGGAGGTTGGTGGCACTGCAGATTAATGTGGAATCGTTTGCATATTGTACAATTTTGGTATTTGGTATGGCTTTGTGGAAATTAATAAAGATGTTAAACAGCATTGGACCAAGTATGGATCCCTGGGGAATCCCAGTGGGGGTGGGAAGGAAGGTTGAGGTGCCTGCCACCCATTTTACAGCTTGAGATCTATTGGAGAGGTAGCTAGAGAGCCAGGATAAGGTATTCTGGGAGAGATTAAGGTCAGAGAGATTGTTTAGGAGATGGGTATGGGAGATGGTATTGAATGCTTTGGACAGATCTAGAAGAACAGTAGATACTATTTTTCCAGAGTCCCTGGCAAGATTTAGTGTCTCTAGGAAGGAGAGAAGTGCAGTGGTTGTACTATGGCCTGGACGGAAGCCATGTTGGATTGGAGTGATTAGTTGGTTATTGGCTAAGAATGGCATGAGCTGAATGTGAATGCATTTTTCTAGTAGTTTGGAAAGTGGGGGAGAGGATGGCTATGGGGCGGAAGTTGGACATGTTATTGTTTTTGCTTCCTTTATAGAGAGGTAGAATGAAGGCAGTGCGCCATAGTTTGGGAATATAAGATTCTAGCATGGATCTTTTGATCAGGATGCTAATGGGAAGAGCGATACCATCTGCGGCTATTTTTAGGAAGGAGGATGGGATATTATCAGGGGCACTGGAGCAAGGTTTTAATTTGGAGAGTAATTTTTTTATATAGGATGTTGAGATGGGTTTAAGGCTGAATGTAGGTATGTAGGTGGAGGGCGGGGGGTGTTTTAGGTGGTGGTGACAAAAAGATGAATTGAGGGGAGGGGGTTATTGTTTGTGAACGTTTTGGTCAGTTCAGCTATGGAGTTAGTGAAGGAGTTGAATAGCCTCTCTATTTCAGGGTCAGATTTGCTGGTGTCAGGGTAGGGGTTGCTTTTGGTACCTGGGTTGAGAAGAGAATTAATGGAGTTCAGAATTGTTTTCTTCTTTTAGATTGGAGTTTAATATAGTAGGACTTTTTGTCTCTGATTTGTTTTTTAGCAAGGTTGCGGAGTTGTTTATATTAAGGAAGTTTCAGGCTGCTTGTTTTGATGGTATGTTTTCCAGGATTTGTCTCTTTGTAGCCTAAGTTTTTTGGTATCTTTGGTTAGCCAAGGGGCTGATTTGTTTTTTACTCTTTTTGTTCTTGATGGTGCTAGGGAGTTGAGGATGTTTAAGAATGAGTTTGAAAAATTCTATGGTATTATCTAGTGGAAGGGTTTTTAGTGAGTTCCAATTTGTTTGTTTCAGGGAGTTAGAGAAGGTAACTTGGTCAAAGTTTGTGAGGTTACATGTGTGGATGACTTGGTGAAGGTGAGGAGAGGAGTGAGAAGCTCGGCAGATAAACTCTGGCATCACACCCGACCCTATAGGAGACCACTTACCAGTATTTAAGGTTTTATTGGGATGGGAAGCCAGGATCCAGTCTAATGTGGTAACTGGGGGTTTGTTTTATTGGGCCTGGTGATGGAGTTAGTAATTTGTGTATAGTTAAATAGATTGATGGATTATGGTGGGATTGGGGTTATTGATTTTTATTCCAATTGATGTTTAAGTCTCCAAGTATGTAGGTGGTCTGCTTAATACTGGTCGAGGTCCAGAGGAGTATGTCCTCCAGAGTAGTGGCGTTGTTACTAGGGGGGATATAGAGAGAAATGATACAAATGCTTATAGCAAATTGCTGTGTACACCTCATCCATTTTATTAAAAACATACTTCTCAACCTCTTGGTGCATGAGTCTGGAACAAACCAACAAATGAGGGACAAAGACCCATATTGGGCAGATTTTAGATTTTGGCTATGCCAGAAAACCACAAGTTTTATGAGGAACAGATAAAATATGAAGTAAAATCAGAAAATTCTTTGAGTTCAGGGACCGTTTTAGGTTAGTTTCACACAAGTAGTCAGTAAAATATTCCAACTTATTTCACAAATACCCACTTGTTCTGTAAAGGCAGACCATTTATAAACTGAGCAAGTATTCTCTGTCTCATATCGCCTACTTAGAGGCAATCTCTGCTTGACTTACAAAGTCCTGTCTGACCCAGCTCTGTTAGAAATGCTACATCTAAAGAAATCCCAATCCCTCCGCACCACACGTTCCAGAGACCTCAACCTCATTACCACAATCAACAGGACGTGCTGGAGGGACAGGTTCATAACCCAGAGACTGCCCATGCTATGGAATAGACTTCCCATACATGTCAAGCAGGGCACCTCACTGGCCCTCAAGAGAAATCTTGAGTGGATGAGAAATAGAAAATTCACCCCAGGGATCACTGCAGTGGCTTTACTCGAGAGAGGCACTGGGAACTAAGGTCAGGTGGCATGATGCCAGGGTAATCCTATGGGCTAGGCTTGTAAAGGCTCCAACCTATGAACCTAAGTAATGAGGGTAAGATGTCCTTCCTTCAGTCACTGTTGCAGTATTCCAGTATTGATGGGTTATCCTGCCCGAAGTAACTTGACATCCAACTGGCATACCAAAGCCAAAACCTGATTGATGCTTTATACATCCAGCGTATTACCTCAGCCTGTGGGCGTATGAGCACATAAGAGAATGTAGGAGTGTAAGGTCCTCAGACCATCTTGCCACCAGTCTGACTATAGGATCTTCCCTCCTGTTGGTCTGTTAACCACACTGTCACACTTTCCCACGGAAATAAAGTAACTAAACCATTTCTGCCACATGCAAATAAGGGTTTAATTACATCAACCCAGAGACAGTAGGCAGCACCATTACACAGGGTGTCCCCATACTTTTTTTTTTTAAACATTTGCTGTCTTTTCACCTCCTAGTGAGCTGCTACTTTGCAGTGGACTGTAATTATATTTTATTACCTGTTAATGCAAGTGATCCAAAATGACATTACAGCTTCAAAATGTTTCATGCATTTCTTTTCATTTCATTCCCTTTTTTATATTTGCAAGAGATGATCACAGTTACTCACACTTTGCAGACCAAATGTGCTGCTAGTGTGTAACATTCTTAAGCCAATTTTCTTTAGAATGGCATCAGCTTTTGTGTCCTAGTTATGTTGGAAATTTTGTAGGTAGGCAGTAAGAAATGTGCAGAGAGATCCAAGGATGCATAGTAAGAAGCATCAAAAGCGGAAAATAGAGTGTGTATTCCCTTTACTGATGGTTGTTGAGAGCCTTACTCAGAGTGCATTGCACACTTCTGGAGACCTTGTTAAGCAAGGCTGTTGCAAGAATGCAGTAGGTAGGTGTAAAGTAGTATTAAATGATTATGGAAAGAAACTGTGTACAGTGTGTAACTCCTAGTAAATTATCCAGACTGAAGAGAAGGACTTTCTGGTTGTGGCAGCTGGGCCTTTTATGTTGTGTCAGTGGCTCAGTGGTTAGTCCACTTGCCTTTGCTAGGAAGGTCGGAAGGCTGTGGTTTCTAGATCCTTACCAGACGTTTGAGATGCTGCTGCCCTGTTAACACTTCAGTTTAATCTCTCCCCCAGACAATAGCACCACAGCTTATGATACTCTGAAGTTTCATTTATCAAAGTTCAAGTGGATATTTAGTAGTCCATGACACTTGCCAAAAGAGTAAGGGAATTATTGGCCAAGTTATCCCTAACTAGTGTAAATACTACCTCGGGTCTTAACTGAAAATTGACCTTTGGCCTATTGGAGTGATGTAGTAAACAAAAATAAATTCTTATTCTTGTACATATGCTTACTACCAAGTTAAGTAACTTTTCATGTTGGGTAGTATGTATAAAATATTAGCTGGACAGAGTACAGAGGGTGCACTTCAACAAAAGACCTTTGGGAGAGTGTTTTCAAGGTTTGCTGCTAGTCCAGTTTTACTTTTTTATTAAGAAGTGGCAATGTTCTTGCTAGATCTTACACATTGCGTAGTTTACTGATGGCAAGCAAGTCATCTTTAGGTCCAGTGGTAGATGTTTGGCAAGGACTTTTCAGTGGTGCTGAGTGGAGAGAAGCATAGCATTTTAAATATATACATCTGTGAAACGAAGCTCTTGAGAAATCTATGCATCTGATGGGGTAGTAGTATCAGAACAAACAAAGCAGGCAAATCCAAATACTCCAAACCAAAGAAATCAGTTGTTAACGTATTTTTAATAAGAACGTTTTCGCTCCTGACCAAGGCAAGAGCTTCTTCAGACAAAAGTAAAAAAGGCGCCATATCATTTTAAGAAACACTAGTTCGTGATGTCATATCCTTGACACCAATCAGGTTGAATACAGTGAATAATTCATTAATTAAAAGAAATTTAAGAAACACATAATGTGATATCATTTCCCATTCATCCTTAAAAAGGACAATAATAAAGGTAAATATAAATTATAAAAAATATAAAAATATTGTCCCCAAAAGGAGGTACCACAGAAAAACCTGACGTATCACTCAAGAACATACATCAGGACATTCAAATACAATACATTTGTACTTTTAGGTACATGAACAAATTAAAACATTAAAAACACTTTCAATAACTAGGTGTTAAACACCAAACGGTTTGAATACTGCCCCTCAAAATGAGTATTCTAAGTCATTTCAGTATATAAAACTACATTTGTACTTTTAAGTACGTAAACAGGTTAAAGCATTAAAAACACTTTCCAATGACTAGGTATTTAACACCAAACGGTTTGAATACTGCCCCCCAAAATGAATATCCTAGGTCATTTCAACATATAAAACTAGATCCCATGTGCACAGACAGTTAGGGAATAAAAGCATGATAAATTGGGGGTAAATATCTCTAAGCTGTTGAAAGGTCCACAAACGGAGACTCTTCATATTTCTCGAACTACGTAAAATAATGAAAATACTTTTAAGGAACGTACCCGTTCCTAATTCCTGAGGTAGCTTTTATATTTTAAGATAACCGAAATGTTACACATTTCATTCAGGCCTGGTGGAGAAAAAGCATTTAAAAGTAGTTGCCATTCTAGTTCTTTTAATTCGAGAAGGAGCGATTGGGGTCCCCCCCTAATCCCAACCTTTACTACGTCAATTCCCATAAAAGAAAAACTGTGTCCTACATTATCTAGTATGTGTTTGGAGAGAGCATTGTCTGTTTTTTTGTTTTTAATGGCATAATTATGTTGGTAAACCCGGTCTCGCAGTCTGCGGTCCGTTTTACCAACATAAAATGCCATACAGCAATTGCAAAATGCGATATAAATTATTGATCTAGAGTCACAGAAGATCTTCTGTCTAATATAGTATTTTTCACCTCTTATCATAAATGAGTTCCCTGTTTTTAGTAGTCTACACCAGTTACAGAACCCACAGGTGAAAGTACCAGTCTGTTTAGACAAACAAAGATGTGAGTCTCCTATTTGTAACAATTCTTTCAAATTTTTGCCCCTCTTAAACACAAAACCAGGAGAGACACCCAAGATATCAAGTAAGTGAGTGTTGTTTTTAATAAACTCCCAATTCTTCTTAACAATACCACACATACTAAATATGTGTTTGTTATATGTGAGGATAAATCTACTCTTGAAATCAGTGCCTGGGGGCCTCAATCCCTCATCAATAGTATTAGATACATTCGGTAGATGGTTGACATCATTCCTACTTGGCCCAATCTCTAATTCTACCGTCATTTGACGGTTATGCTGAGTAGGGCCCTGTAATAATGGTTGATAGAACCCTGAACTTCTTTTAACCAAAACCTCATCAATTAAGTTATCCAGTAGTTCCGTGGGGTAACCTCTGTTTTGAAACATATTTTTAAGAGTATTACACTCCTCTTCAAAGTCGGGAAGGGTGCTACACATACGTGTAGCTCTCACTAATTGGCCTTTGAAGATAGATTTCTTTTGTTTCCAGGGATGGTTGCTCGAAAAGTGAAGAAAGGCATTACAATATGTTTTCTTCCTGAAGATCTTAGAAAGGAAGCAATTTTTATCGACCTCTTTGACCAGCTTAACATCCAAGTACTCACTGTCACTCATTGAATAGTGATGGGTAAATGACAAAAAGGTACATGATTCATTCATGTACTTCATTAGGTTGGTGACAGTCACCAAATCCCCCTCGATAAGGACAAAAATATCATCCAAAAACCGGGTATAGAATTTGGACATCTCTTTAAACAATGGGTGTTTGAACAAACAGGTCTTTTCCCAATAGGCTACCACAAGGTTCGCCTAGGGTAGTAGTATCAGTAAAAAAAAAAATTGAAATGGACTGGGGAAAGAATGTTTTCATGTCAGATAATTTAAACCTTGGCATACTTTGTGGAAAAATAGCAGAGTGCTGGAGTTTAACTGGATATGCAGGAAAAGTAACATCGGAAGGAAATAAGGAGTTGGCCTTCTACGTAGACAGTCTGGAGATCCCCCCACCAGGTCCTTTTTACCTCATTGCTTTCTGATCAAGCCTTCCCCTATTGGTCTTCAGCACCTTCATTCTCTCTCTGAAGGGAAGTTGATAATATGAGGTTACTATCTGTCCAGAGAGGTCATTGTTCAGGCAGCCACTGGGGGTGGTTTTGTGCCCTTACTGACATCTCGGTGATGAAGATGTTTCTACATGAGGTTACCTTTTTCCTGATGGCTAATATGAGCACCTGCCTCACCACTTGGCATCCTGTGCCATCCCTGTGCATGTGAGCACTTCCATTTACAGGCTGATGACGGTCAGCAGTAACTTGGGATTGCCTAGTCCACATCTCCTGTCCTAGTTTTCTTTACTGTGTATTGTTTTTATAATTTGTTTTGTTAGTTAAGTTGTGCTGTTATCTACTACTGTTGTATATTCATTTTGTACAGTGCTTAAACTTGATTAGAAATGGCTATAATGGACTGGCTCAGTGGTGTGGAAGGATAAAGCTGCGACTCTGACCCAGATCCCATCCATCCACAACCCCTTTTTCCCCACCCAGATATCCAAGTAAAATGGATTCTTTCACTGGTGGAG
Organism: Protopterus annectens; assembly: GCF_019279795.1. Classification (NCBI taxonomy): domain Eukaryota; kingdom Metazoa; phylum Chordata; order Ceratodontiformes; family Protopteridae; genus Protopterus; species Protopterus annectens. The sequence continues at coordinate 371,148,579 of NC_056742.1, forward strand.
CCTGGCATGTTGGGGTGGGAAGCTATCGCATGTTTTCGTCTTGCCCACTGTTGAAGGGAGGAATGGGACTTTTGTCTGATTTGGTACTCCCCCAGTAGAGTTCCATTCAAAATGATCCAGCATTAGATGGTACAGGTGGAGCTGACTGAAACTGAATGACAATTCGTCCTGCTGTCTGTGGCATATAGTACTACCTGTTAACAAAGATGGGCACACTTCTTACAGATAAATTTTTATTAAAAAAGCCCCATGGTTAGTGCTACTTAGAGTTACCATTATTACATTGGCAGTTGTATGATGCTGTTTCATTTAGAGTTATTGAACCCTCAGAGTGCTCTGTTTGCTGCCATTGTGCTCTTCCTTGGATGACATGGACAACTGGACTCGTAGCTGCTTGTGCAGCTGAGCACAAACTTCTGAAATGCTTTTCTTTTAGGCATGGCAATTTTGAATTTTGATTCTTGCCTTGCTTCTCCAGGAATGTTTTTTTGTTTGTTACAACATTAAACATGTTTAAATAAATGTACATGTTGTAAAAATAACTGAATTAGGCTTATTCAGTTATTCACTGTTATGAACTGTATGCAGTGTAACATCTGAAAACCTTTAGCTCTGAGAAATGAGAAGTGCTCCTCTTTCTGACCCCCAGCTGTGATTGATTTTTACAGTGCAGTGTTGTGAATTTTATTGTTCCGAGGTTGAGATGTTTGCTTAAGGAGTTGAAAATTTGATGTTTTTTTTACTGCTGCTTGTAGTTCTGAGGTATACATCCAATGCTCACTCATATCTACTTGATTTAATTTCCTCAAGTGATACTGTAACCTTTCTTCAGAACTGACATTTATATGTGGTACTGCATCTGAGTTAGTGATGAGCAGTATGTCCTTTAGCTTGTGAAATGTGACATGACTGATGTGAATGAGGGAATACGAGACTAAACATTTGCTTCGTTCATGTCTTAACAGCAGCAGCGGAACCTTGAGGGGTATGTCGGTTTTGCTAATCTTCCAAATCAGGTGTACAGAAAGTCTGTGAAAAGGGGCTTCGAGTTTACGTTGATGGTAGTGGGTAAGTTTTTTTTTTCCTGCTTTACCTTTCAGCAGCCTTGGGATGATTTGTTAGGGCTAGGGGTGTGTCTGCCTTTATAGTATATCATCTGTTAAGAGGGCTTTTGTACTACAGGGAATATGTCCTCAGCACTAATAGACCCACTGCAGATGACCTTGTTTAAGTGCAGAATTATCTTTTCTTAAGTCTACCTAGTTGAGAACTGTACAGATATTTGCTAGTGAGGTTTACAGCTGTGGAATGGTCTGTGATGGATCTTTGTTAATCCAGCCCTGTCGCCTTTTCTAGGACTAGTAAAATGTGTTTTGAAGACTCTTACAATCCCTCCTCACCCATGTTTCTCCTGCTTTTGAGTCATTAAAGAGTGCAGCAGGGACTTGCTCTTTTAAAGGTAAACTTGGACAGAAATAAATAAAAGGAAGCATATACATTTGGAATCGTATTTTAATCTCATTATTGCTACCTCTGCATCTGTGATTGTTGTCTTTCGACTTTTCCCAGTTAGGGGTCGCCACAGCGGAACTCCGGTCCGCTAATGATTGGCAGTAGATTCTCACGAATGCCGAGGTGCCAGCTCGACGTTCAACCTTCAACGAAGGCACGCCCATTTACGCATGTCTTTTGAACGCCCACCCAACCGCGGGGAGGACATGCAGACTCCACACAGAAGGCACTCCCCGCACTCCAGCCGAGAATCGAACAGGCCAACCTCTTGCTGTGAGGCAACAACGCTACCGCTGCACCACCGCAGAAGTGTGATTACTGGTAGGTATTTTGTAATCCTACCAATCTCAAGTACTGGACACCCTAACTATCAGACTCTATGCTGAAGACATTTCATTGCAGTTTTAGGTCTGATTTTGTGGAGGGCAACAATCCCATATCCCTATACAGAGGAATCTCTCCCTCCTGTAAGTACTAACACAGTTGACTCTTGTGTGTCTCCACTTTGCTTTGCGAGATGAAGGGAAATTCTCAGTCACAGTAACTCGCTTTGAGGTGTCTGTCTCCTATTTTAAATCACAAGTTGCATACGTCAACCTCACATAAGTGTATGGAATCATTTTGGAATGTTGTTCTTCCCCAAAATGGCGTAGTGTCATTAGCCATTCTAATGGGATTCTGTTTCTTCTACCAAGGCTGCTACTTCCCACAGTAGCCCCCCCTTCCATTTAACTGTAAGCATTATTGATCATAGCAGATGATTTGCTCTGTGAGTAATGGGACTGCATAGTAAAAGGAAGAGATACTGATGTCCTTTGGCTGTAAGTTGCTAACTTAATGAAGAGTTGGAGCAAAAATCAGGTCGTCTTAAGACTATGAGGGAAGTTTAACAGGAATATTTTTTTTTTTTTTTTTTTTTTTTTTTTAAGTTTAGTGTGCCTGCAGTGCTTCATTTTGCTAAGGATACAAACTAGACTCGAATGTGAGCTGTTTGTTTATATGTCCACAGTGGATAGTAAGTGGATTAGTAGGACCTTGATAAACTTGTATTTGGAAGTCCCCAAAGTGTCTAACTTTGGCTTCCTTCTTTCCCGCAGAGTAGGCTGTACTTCACTGGAACTGCCCTGCTTTAATATTCTAACCAAGGCTGAATTACAAGAAAAATTTAGGCTACTTTTGTAGATGCAGTCACCAGTACCTGCCAAATACCTGCTTTTCCAGGTACAAATCTGGTTTTAAGTGTATTTGTATGAAGCCAGACAAGATGGTACAAGCATAGTCATTGTAGATATAGCTAGTACTGCCATAGCATAGTAGAAAATACAAGATGTATTCCTTCTTTTCTTCAGGTGCTTTCTGGCTGAATATTGAATGCAGGGGCAAGATTCTTTTTGTCTAGTGTTTCTCTGGTGTCAGAAATGGTTATCTTTGTATAATACTGCTTTAGCTGATGGAGGGAAGTAAAAATCCTTTATTTTACCAGAAAAATGTTTTTTTTTCCCATTTACAAAGTGTCACGGATAACACTCCATGGATTAGAGCAACTAGCGATAGTTACCAAATTCACTGTAGTGCTGTACTGAAACTCCTAAGGGTAAAATAGTAATCTTGTACATTTTTTATAGCTGCGCATAGTGTGCTGACTTGTGAAAGTACAGTGCTGTACTAAAGCCTTTGGGCTTTGAAGGTGAAATGCAATTTTAGTTGATATCACAATTTCTTAAAACAAGATTGGGGTGCATTTTAAAAGCACAGTGTCCTTAAGACTGTTGAAGTAGTTAGTAGTTATTGTAGTGTGACATACTTGCCTGAAAGTTTCTTAATGAAATCTGAAATGGGATTTATTTTTATTTACCAAAAGTTTGTTAGTTCAAAGAGGCCGAGTTTTAAGAAGGCAATGTGAAAGAGAGAAATTTATGTGCTACTTGAAGTTTCTCAGCAGTGCCACCAAATGACTACAGTGTAAGACTTTAGAAAAAGTAAATTTCTTATCTTCTCAAATACTGTGTTAGGAAAAAAATGTTGTTCCTCTTCTTAGACTCCCTCCACTTTGTCTATACAGCTTCTTAAAAAAAAAAAAAAAAAAAAAAAAAAAAAAAAATTTTCAAGCATTCTGAGTTTGTCTGCATTGTGGTCATCTTCCTGTTGAGGATTATTTTGCCCATCCAACCATGGCTGAAGAACCTTTCCCTGTTGTAGAGGCTTGCCCCAGAATCATTAATAATCTTTGACAGTAATGGGGGGCCCATGACTGTGTCTTTGCCCTTTTCATAGAACATCAGTAGTGTGACAGCTGCACAATGCCATCATGTCATTCATATCATTCTCAAATTTATGAAAGTAGTACAGTGTTATCTCTGCATTTGTTACCCCCTCCCCTCATACTTGGTTTAGACTGTGGTAATTTAAGCATTGAAAAAAGCTTTAAGGGTGAGTGTCTATTAGTATCCTCAGGTGTGCGAACTGAAGGGGGATTCCAATTACACTTGACGTTCATCCCTAAGACATACTTCTCAACTTTTTTGCTTACAGATTCGCGGGGGGGGGGGGGGGTACAAAGGCCCAAAATTACTGACTGCTTTTTAATAATACCCGAATTCATTTTAATACAAAATCTATCATTGTATTATGTAATAACATACATATTCTGGATAATGGCAAATATAAAACTGTAATGTGTAGTGTTATTGACTTACTAAATCACTGAGGACTGGATTACAAAAATTTTACAAAAGACAGGAAAGAAAGGAGGAAACTGATGCAGAGTAAGATTAAGTCCCAAGACTGGAAAAACTCCCTTATCAGCCTCAACAAAAAGTTGAGATCCCTCATCAAATCTTCTAAAGCTAGCTATGAAAACAGAATTGCAGCAGATAGTAAAGACAACCACAAGGCCTTCTGTAGTTTATGTAAAGAATCTCCACGGCAATACCCAGATTTGCTCTGAGCTACTGCACAATGGTACCTCCTATACTGAGCCAACCCCTGTATCACTAGGTGGGTTGCAAACTAGCTCGCAGATAGAACGCACAGTGTGAAAGTAGCTGACTCCAAGTCAGACTGCCGACTAGTCACGAATGGAGTCCCACAGGGTTTGGTCCTGGGATCTCGCCTGTTTGGTATCTACTTCTCTGAAATCCAGGCCAACACGAAGGGACTCTGGCTGACATAGTTCGCAGACGATTGCAAGTTGGGAGCTATTATCAACTCCCCAAGTAATGTTGACATCCTACAGAATGGCCTCACTGAGACCAACAACTGGTGTCAGAACCATGGCCTTAAGCTCAGTGCCAAAAAATGTGTGGCATCCCCTTCGGAAAAAAACGGTTCCCATGAATTGCCACATTAATGGTAGTCCACTGAACACAGAAGGTGCTATAAGAGATCTGGGAACACAGGTTGACAGCATCCTTTCTTTTGATCACCACATTGCCACCCGTGTTCAGAAAGTCCTATGTGGCACATCTCATTACTAAGGGTTTTGCATCCAGGAAGAAAGAGGTCGTTGTCTCCCTCTACTCTTCCCTCATTAGGCCAATCAAGTACAATGCCCCATTTGGCATGAGCCTCACTAGACACCTGCAACAACTGGAGAGGCCGCAAACGTACCTCACAAAGAGGATCCTAGGTCTTAAACACTTGTCCTATATGGACAGACTCAAAAAACTCCAACTATTCTCTCTTTCATACCGCCTACTTAGAGGCGATCTCTGCTTGACTTACAAAGCCATGTTTGACCCAGCTCTGTTAGAAATGCTACATCTAAAGAAATCCCAATTCCTCTGAACCACACTCTCCAGAGATATCAACCTCATTACCACAATTAACAGAACATGCTGGAGGGACTGGTTCATAACCCAGAGAATGCCCATGCTGTGGAACAGACTTCGCATACATGTCGAGCAGAGCACATCACTGACCCTCTTAAAGAGAGATCTTGGTGAGTGGATGGGAAATAGAAAATTCATCCCGGGGATAACTCCCAGTGGCTCTACTCGACAGAGGCACTGGGAACTAAGGTCGGGTGGCACTATGCCAGGGTAATCCTATGGCTAGGCTTGTAAAGGCCCCAGGGCCATTAGCCTAGTACAAATCTGTGACAGGGCAACAGTACAAGGCAAAATTGGGGACGGTTGAGAGGTATGCAAACTTAAACGTGATTGGTACTACACAATTTTCTTCGTTGTAAAGCTAGAACCTGTTTAAGTAAAAGCAAAAATTCGTTGAAGTAACCAAGACCACAAAAGAAAAGATTAAACAACCTAATCAGGCATTTAGAGTACTTCACAGGATGGGGAAAGAAAAAAAGATGAAAACAGTGGAAATAGCAGTGCCTTTTCTAAAGAGTCCTGAACCTGCACACAAGAACTAAGAATGTTGACATAATTTTCACCACAACATGCCTAGAAAAGAATACTTACGTTAACGAGCTAGACTTGTAAAAGTAGGTGTTTGCCTGCAAATGTGAAGGTGATATTGGAGAACACTAGACTTCTCATTACCTCTTCACATCTGTATTTTGAGTTTGCACTTGATTATCTCCAGATCTGTGTAATGTTGAAGAAGAGTCTAACTTCCCACTGTAATTTTTAGAGTCATTGTCCTCCTTCTCAAGAACAGTATCTCCTCTGCCTCTGTGAGAGTCCCAAGGCTTTCTTCCTGTTGAATGTGATCATTTAGCCACTGCATTAAGGCATTTTTGCAGCCAGTAGCATCTGTCGTAGTTCTAGTTTTGGTATTGTTTTTTGTGGACTGTCTTTTACTGAGGCATTAGCTTTTTTTTTTTTTTTTTTATGTCTTAATTTTCAGATGCTCTTCTTGGCATCTGAGGAATCTTTTCAGGCACCACTTATGATGCTGTCATGTTTCTGTAGTCTGTGCATCAGTATCTTCACTGTTGATGGCTAGCCTCCCCTGGCAGAACCCTGCCTGATGCCACTTTTTCCTAATATCTATCACTTGTGCCACCCTCTCCGTTGTCTACCAACTTTCAGATACCACTTGTTATGGGAGCGGCAGTGTCTACAAAAGTCTTTCAGATGTTGGGACCTACAGTTAATTTAAAGCTATTCGTAGTTTGTTATAATTGACTGTCCCATGACTGTAACTTGCTTTTAAGTGGAGCACTCATTTTTCCTGTCAGTTTAAAAGTAGTGTAAAGTAAATGAAAGCATTTTTTTTCTACAGAGAAATTGTGTTTATTCTTTTGTGGGACTGGCAGAGTGTTTTTAAGTGCTTTTTACTCCCATTTTTTGATAAAAAAAATGCCAGCAGTTGTTGTTTGTCTTAACCAGGAAAGAGGCACAATTTTTTACTTGACCATGGAATAGACTACCAGCCCTATGGTCAGATCTTACAGCCACAAAAGGAAAAAAAAATAACCAAACAACCTTTGCTATCACAGCAGGCTGGCAGTTTGCCTCAGCCATAGGTGGGTGACTCTGCTGCGGCCATTTGTTGTACCTCAGACCACTCATGTTTCCCCCGGATCCCTCTGGTGTAAACTGGGAGTTAACCACATTCTCTGTGGCTGTTGGGAGTCCCCTTAGTAGAAAAGGGAGAATCCCTCTTGTTGTCCCTGGGAGGGAGAACAGGGAAGGTTTGAAAAATGCTGTCGCCATCTGTAAGGAAGTGTCTGCTGCCATTATTAACACAGTTTGACCCCATTTTCCTTTCAAAAAGAAACCAAAAAAGAATGCATCTACTCCCCCTTAAGTTTCTTTAAAATAGGCATAGTTTATGGATTCTGGCTCGGGGATTAATTCAGGGTACTAATCCTTATAATGTTTCCAGTAAAATAAAGAGGTATTCCCCTTTTTCTGAAGAGATTCAAGGTTTTGAATCTGAACATGAAGATGCAGGGACAAGTACATTGTTTCCCCTGACTTCTGATTCAGTCTCTGAGGAGAGCTCAGTTACTGATGTTCATCGTGCATACAGCTGCAGTAATAACAGATGGGTTTTCTGCCGTCAGGCGGGTCCTCGGTCGGCCGAATTCCAAAGTCTAGGTCCGGCGTCGGTTGTTGTCGCTTTCTTTCCTGACGTCAGTGAGGCAGGGGTATATAAGACACAGCCGACGCCATTTTCTTCAGTCTTTTTTGCCGTGCGGTGCCCGAAGCAGAAGCAGTTCGCAAGTGCCGGTCGGCCAGCTCCTGAATTTACGAAAAATTGGAAACCGAAGTCGTCTTTAAAGCCAAGTACCCCGTTGGGGAAACTTTTCTTGCCTCAGACTGATGTCAGAAAAAGTTAACAATTGTATTTCTTGTGGGAAGCAAATACCGCATAAGGATTTCCATTACCTCTGCATACCTTGTTTAGGCCCAGACCACGACGTCTTGGGCTGTCGCTTTTGCGCTACTTTCAATAAACGCACCATTAAGCGTCGGGCGGAGTTCGCCCAACACCTTTTTGGTAAAGCCTTTGATTATAAAATGTCGTCGGAGACTCCGACTACCGTTTTGTCCAAAAAACGCAAGGACAAGGACCGACACCACGCCAAAACCGGCTACACATGGTCCGGTTCTCAGCGAGACGCCTATGCAGTCCCTGACTACCGACGACACTTCTTTGGCGGTGTCTTCTGTAACCGAGACCGCAGGTACCTCGGCCCATACCCAGACTAGAACCACCGAAGCCACTGTGAGCGTTGAGCCTCCTAATGTGGACAGGTCCACTTCCACCCATGGTGTCTTTAGACCCTCATCTTCCTTTTCCATTAAGGCCTTTACTAAGTCCAAATCAGCCAGGCATCCCAAGAGGCCTGTTTTGCACAGGGCCCATCTCCAGGCCCCATGCCTAAAAAGCAGATGCTTAAAATGGCTGAGGATTTAATTACTCTTATCAGGGGTTCCCAACCCCCTCCAGACAAGAGACCCAGAGTGGAGGAAGATTCTCCCTCTTCTGATCAGGGCTCCATTTTTTCAGAACATTCTGATGTAGAGGAACACTCTTACTCCCCTTTTGAAGATTCTGATGCAGAGCAGTCCATTCCTTCTGTATCTCCTCCAGAGGATTTGTCTTTTGGGGAAACCTTGCACACCTTGAGGGAACACTTCCATTGGGAAGGCCAAGACTTTTCTGATTCCAAGAAAAGACTTAGGGAATTTCTTTTGTTACCTCAACACAGACCTCTGGTGATACCTCCTGTCTTGGACATACTTGATGATGTTTATTCAGAGGCTTGCCTTAATCCGGATTCCCTGCCTCCTGCCCCAGTCAAGCCTGATGGGTACTACAGAGTTCCTAACTCCCACCAATTTCTTTTCAAAAGCCATAATGCTGACCCTGAAACCATTTCTCAAGGCCCCAAGGGAATGAAGGCTTCTACTGCTAAGAATCCACTACCTTCCGAAAGAGAGTCTAGATCCTTAGAAAGGTGGGGAAAAAAGGTATATACCTCGGCCACCCTAGCCATGAGGGCCTTAAATTGTCAGTTTCATATGCTTAAATATCAGCAGTTTCTGTTATCACAATTAAGAAATAAAATGTCTCAACCTGAACAACCAGATTTGAAGGAGTTGCAGGATATGATGCATAGTGCAGAACAAGTGGGTAAACACACCTTACAATGTGGCTATGATGCCCTAGAGGCCTCAAGTAGAGCTGCTGTTACAGGATCAGTCATTCGTAGACATGCCTGGCTTAGGGAACAAATCTTGCCTGATCATGTGAAAGCTAAACTACTAGATGCTCCTTTACAAAAGGATGTGCTATTTGGTACTAATGCTGAGGAGATACTACGGAAAATGGAAGAAAAAGCCAAATCTATGCAAACTGTCAAAGCTTTTCTACAGGTTCAACAACCACGTTTTAGCAGAAATTGGCCTTCTAAAAACTGGTCCTTTCCAGCCATGGACAAGCCCCAAAGAGGTAGATACAGGCACACAAGGGGCAGAGGACAATCACAAGGATCATATAGAGGCAGGCAATGGCAAACTCCAGCACCAAGAGGTGGTGAAGGCAGTGCACAACAATACAGGAAACAAACCCAATGACTTCCTCCTTTCCATGCCAAGCAAGTCTCAGCTGGCAGCACCCTTGGGAGGAAAGCTGGCATTATTTACAAGAAATTGGCATATTGTCACAACAGACAAATGGATCCTGGACGTTATAAACAGAGGCTACAGATTTCATTTTCACACTCTTCCAAAAATGAGAGGCATGCCAAACCTGCCACACAATCAAAGGGCAGAGGCACAACTACAAATTTCAAAGCTCATAGACATGAAAGCTATTCAAGAGGTACCTACTCATGAACAAGGTCAAGGTTTTTATTCCAGGCTATTTATGGTACCAAGGAAAGGAACCGACTGGAGACCCATTTTGGACTTATCCATCCTAAACACATTCTTACTCGTACCAAAATTCAAGATGCTCACATTACAGCAGCTTCTTCCCATGCTGGGCAAGGAGTTTTGGCTGGTAACACTGGACCTCAAGGAGGCATACCTGCATGTCCCAATCAGACAAAGCTGCAGAAGATACCTCAGATTTCTTGCAGGTTCAATTCACTATCAATTCTCTGCATTGCCCTTTGGCTTATCTACTGCGCCCAGAGTATTCACGAAATGCCTGGCATCAGTAATTGCCTACTGCAGACTTCAAGGGATACAAATTTACCCTTATTTGGACGACTGCCTGATCCAAGCGGACAGCAAGCACATACTTCTGGAACATCTGGCTTATGTAACACGGTTACTGAATTCCCTGGGATACACAGTCATCAAAGAGAAATCCAGGCTAACACTATCTCAGAAAATAACTTTCCTGGGTGCCAACTTGGACACAAACACCCAGATGGCCTATCTGACGCCAGAAAAACAGGGGCAACTAACTCGGTACTTCAAAATACTAGCAAATTGTACCAGGCTAACGGCAAGGAAAATCATGCAGGCTCTGGGCTTCATGGCATCTTGCATTCTTTTAATCCCATGTGCAAAGTAGCATATGAGGAAACTTCAATGGTACCTAAAAAACCTATGGTCTCAACACAGCCACAGTTTGGAAACAATAATACCAATAATTCCATGTTTGCAAAAGGAATTTCTATGGTGGGCCCAAGCATGTCAAACAAACACAGGTCTCCCATTCTGCAAGCCTCAAGTAAATCAAGTCATCACAACAGACGCCTCAGATTACGCCTGGGGGGCGCACATGACAGACAGGTGCATTCAGGGCAAATGGTCCCAAAAGGAAAAGCACCTTCACATCAATCAGAAAGAAATGCTAGCAGTGATAAATGCAATTACAGCTTTCAAGGACCTCCTGCATCCAGGACAATTATTGATAAGAACAGACAACACCACAGTAATGTGGTACATAAACAAACAAGGAGGAACACATTCATACCCCCTGTGCAGACTAGCCATGACACTTTGGAACTTGCTCTGGAATGGCAAATCGAACTTCAGGCACAGTACTTGCCAGGTTTGGAAAACACGCTGGCAGACAATCTAAGCAGAAATATGACAGATCCACACGAATGGAAGTTGCATCCTCAAGTGTTTACAAAGATAATCCAAGCGTGGGGGAGGCCAGACATAGATCTCTTCGCCTCTCACAGGAATCATCAATTGGCAAAGTTCTGTTCAAGGACCTTCCATCCAAAGGCCTGGAGAGTGGATGCCCTTTCATTCAGTTGGACAGCATGGACAGTTTACGCTTTCCCACCTCTGCCTCTTCTGCCCAAGGTACTCTTGAAAGCAAGAGCAGACAGACCGAAGATGATACTGATTGCTCCAGACTGGCCAAGACAACACTGTTATCCACTCCTGAGGAGCCTAACACACACTCCTCCCTGGTCCCTACCTCTAATGCCTCTTCTGCTGACTCAGCACAGCTACAAAACTCTTCACAGTCTGCTGAAAACACTCAATCTCGCTGCATGGAAAATTCCTTAACACCACACCAGACCCTACTCCCCAAAGAGGTGCAGGATGTCATTTTGGAGGCCAGAAGGCCATCTACTAGAAAGGCTTACTCTGCAAAATGGAAACGGTTTTGCTCTTGGAATGAGAAAAAAGGCCAGGACCCTAGAAAACTGAATTTGCCTCGGGTATTACAGTATCTAGCTGAGCTGCTGAATGGACTTTCATTTTCCTCCATAAAAATCCATGCCTCAGCCATTTCTGCAGAATTCAACACTGATCCACCCTTATTCCCTCACCCACTCTTAAGACAGTTCCTCAGAGGGGCTAAGAATATAAGACCACCAAGGAAACGACCAATACCAGCCTGGGATCTTAATTACATTCTAGAAAAATTAACATTGCCTCCCTTTGAACCAGCTGCCTCAACAGATTTGCAATATTTGTCCTGGAAAACAGCCTTCCTTCTGGCCATTACCTCAGCTCGTAGGGTTTCGGAACTGCAAGCCCTCATGGCTGTGCAGCCCTTTCTCATCTTCCATCAGGACAGGGTTTCCGTTCAAACCAACCCGTCATTTATGCCTAAAGTGGTATCCAGGGTAGCTTTAAATCAAGCCATACACTTACCTACCTTTTACCCCAATCCTCAAAACAAAGGGGAAAGGCTGCTACACTCCTTAGACATCCATAGACAGCTACGTTATTATTTGGACAGAACAAAGCCTTTCAGGAAATCAGAACAACTTTGTGTCCTATGCTGTAGGAGCTCAAGGGAAGCCAGTTACCAAACAGACAATTTCAAAATGGATAGGCCACTAAATATGGTTTTGTTACTCCTATCATGGAAAATCTGTCCCTACAGGCATCAGATCCCACTCCACCAGGGCCACAGCTACCTCTACAGCCTTCCTCAGAGGAGTTCCTACCAAAGATATTTTGGAGGCAGCCACTTGGAGTTCTGTGCATACCTTCACAAAACACTACCACCTGCCTTTATATTCCAAAACTAGAGCAGGCTTTGCCACTGCTGTGTTGCAGTGCATTCTGGCTCATCCCAGTTCCACCTAGTGCCTACCACCCTGTGCATAGCTTTGGGATTCTACCCATCTGTGATTACTGCAGCTGTATGCACGATGAACATAGTACAGTTTTGTACCTATCATAAATGTAGATGTTAGAATGCTAATACAGCTACATTTATGGTAGGTACAAATCTGTACTATGTTCATCGTGCATAGTACAGTTTTGTACCTACCATAAATGTAGATATTCGAGTGCTAATACAGCTGCAGTACAGTTTTCCCTCCCTCCTTCCCCTCTTGGTAAAGGCCTAGGGCCTGACCCCTCTTCATACAACCTGATTGGGTTATCCTTCTATGGTATATTTGCTTGCAACTACTGATTTTTGATTATGTTGCATTGCATGTATATAAATATAATTTATGTATTGCCTTCCTTCTGGGGGCACCTGACATCTGGGGCAAGAAAGACTGAAGAAAATGGCGTCGGCTGTGTCTTATATACCCCTGCCTCACTGACGTCAGGAAAGAAAGCGACAACAACCGACGCCGGACCTAGACTTTGGAATTCGGCCGACCGAGGACCCGCCTGACGGCAGAAAACCCATCTGTGATTACTGCAGCTGTATTAGCACTCGAACATCTACATTTATGGTAGGTACAAAACTGTACTTTTCTTCTTGTGGGGGTTTCTTTTTCTCAGTCTTTTGCTAGAATGCGCTAGTGATTCAGTTCTCAGCCCCTCAGAACATGTTATGAGGTTTTACAGAAGTATTTTCCTGAACCTACACCCATTCCTCCTGTTCTGTCTTCTTTAGAGGATGTGTGTTACTAACTGCAGTTTTCCTGATGGTTGGCCAGCTGCCCCTAAAAAGGCAGAAAGGATGTATAAAGTTCCTCCATATTTTCAATTTTTTATATGCTGTTCCCAAACCTGACTTAGTAGCTCAGTAATGGCGAAGCTAGTGTCAAAGGTAACACACCATGACGTTTTGGGTGACACACCAGTGTTCACCAACACCCAAGCTACCAAAGAAACTGTTTGAACAAAAATACAAGAAATATGTGACCTTGCACTTCTCTATTACAACTTGGCCACAAAAAGTCATTCATATTTTTTTCAGTTCAATTCAAAATTACCATTCAAAGTAGGTTAATTTTTTGGTGCACTATTTTAAGCCCAATATCAGAGCACATATCATTTTCTGTATTGTAAGTCACCAATTTTTTTTTAAATTTTATAATACATTGCAGCACACATGATTGGACTGTATTTTTTTTTAAGTAAATGAATATGTAAAGAATCATTTCTCTTGTTCGGGGGGGGGGGGGGGGATGACACGCCAGCCGAGTCAAGATAGAGATTTTCCAAATTTTTGGCACACCAAGCCCAAAAGGTTCGTCAGCACTGTTAAGTTGCTATAACTTTAGTTGATCACACTGGTGCTAAACACTTAGTTAATTTGAATTTTACTCTTTCTGTTAAGGATGAGAAAAATATTGATGGGTATGGGGGAGTGTGTACTTCAAATTTAATTTTCCGAATGTTTGTCAGGCTCGTGTGTTAAAAGTTAGGTCTGGCAAATTGCAAAGGTATGACAAATGAGATTTTATCTGCAGTTTCTTGTGAGGAAAAATCTGCTTTAAATAACTTGTTTTTTTCTAGTGGACAGGTCACTACTCATCATTCATACTTTGTGGATGACTGATGACTTCTGCCAGGGCTGTGGCCACTGTTACTGTTTTTTAAGGAGGTCTGCATGGCTGCATTCTCAGAACCTCTCTGATGAAAATGAGATTTTAAATTTTTCCTTGGATAGAGTGTGTGTTTAGACTCTGCTGCAGAAGTGATTAAAAAGTGTGATGAAAGGGGCAAGCTGATCCATAGGAATCTCCCTCCTTTTCCAACTTGTCCAAGGGATTTTTTTATCCCTTCATCCAGTTTTGGGGGGAATAAGAAGAATAAACTGTTTCAACAAAATTCAGATAAACGGTTGTTTTGGCAAGAAGCTTTCAAAAAGAAGTCTTGAACCTTCCAAAACCAAGGACAGCCCAAGCCTGACTATTCAGGAGACCTTGTAACCCCTCCCACCCTTTAACCTTTTTTCTTCCTGAAATTGTCAGTCCTTTTTCCTCTTTGGTAGCAGATTGTGTCAGACAAATGGGCTGTGAAAATCCATTCATCAGGGTTGTAGGTGGTAGTGGGAGGAAATTCTTACTTTAAGGGGGTCCTTCCTCATCCTCCAGGTCAGAATCTTATCTCCACCTGTTCTTCATCACATGCTTTCCCAAGGAGTGATAGAACCACTTTGTCCTTCCTCCTTCCAAGGTGGGGAAGGGTTTTTATTCATCAGTGTTTCTAGTGCCAAAGAAAGAAAATGCTTGGAGACCAGTTCTGGATGTTTTTTTTTTCTAAACATGTTTGTAGTAGTGCCTAAATTCAAAATGATGTCACTTCACAACCTGTTACCTTTTCTTCGTCTTTCAAGTTTCCTGGTTACACTAGACTTTTAAAAGAATCTTATCACATCACTATTCATCTAGACTTAACACGTTTCATAATATTTTTTTATGTCTGGATTACATTATTTGTTTTCTGTCTTAACTTTTGGACCATCAGCTGCTCCAAGAGTGTTAAGTGTTTGGCTCCAGTTGCAACTTATTGCAGAATACAGAGTATCCACATTTTTCAATATTTAGATGACATGCTCATCTTTCCATTTTTCCGCATTCTTTTTCAAGGGGTCAGGAATCTGTGTTTCCATTTCTCTCACTCTTAGGTGAGAGATCTCTTACATAAACTTATTCAAGTCTTTTTTTGCCTCCTTTGCATAGGATTGTGTATTAGGGAGGTCAGACACCTCGGTTCAAGGAGCTTTGATTCCACAAGAAAAAAACATTTATTTCTATAAATTTTGAAGGTTTTCCACTCAGATTTCAGTCACTGTGATGCAATACTTTGGGATTTTGGGTTTCGTGGCATCTCTGATTTGCATGATACCCTGGTAAAAATCCACATGAGAAAGATACAGTGGTATCTGAAATCTCTTTGGTTACAACATCAACACCCTTTATCCTTTCAATTCCCATTGCTGGAATTTATCAGAAGATAAATCTGTTGGTGGCGACAGCAGATGTTCTTAAATCCAGCTCTTCCCTTCTACAGAGCAGTCAATCACCACAGATGCCTCAGACTTTGCTTGGTGAGCAGTTTCAGGAGGGATAAAAGTGCAGGGAGTGTGGGACACCAAGGACAGATGCAAGCTCATAAGTATCAAGGAGATGCTAACCCTAATCAAGATACTCCACTCTGAATCATCTTTGGTCCCCGGGACCTCTTCATGTGGTTACAGATGGTAAGCAGTCATGTGATATATCAACAAGAAAGGGAGAACCAGTTTGTGCACCCTTTGCAAACTAGCTATGCTGGCTTGGGATATAGCTTCACCGCACAATGTCACTTTACAGGTCTCCTGTATTTTGTCAGAGCAAAAGTGTAGCAGATGAGTAGCGCAGGACCAGGGCAGAACCTTGCAGATGGAAAGTAGATAAAGGGGGTCTTCCAAGATTTGATCCATCTATGGGAAGATACCCCAAGCAGACCTGTTTGGCTCCTCTCTGAACAGTCAATTGGCAAAATTCTGTTCCAGGACTTCATGCAAGACAGATGTTATGCTTTTGTTTTTTTTTTTCTTAGACATGAGTGTTCATGTATACTTTTCCGCCCTTTCCACTGATATCCAGGGTACTTCTGAAGATTCAGACGGAATGCCTGTAGATCATCTGGCCCTGATAGCCGTGGTTCTCCCTTCTTTTGGAAGTGGCCAGGGGAAACTGGATTTACTTATCCAAGAACCAGGGGTGTTTGGTACATCCCAACATCAATCCTCTTCAATTGACTGCCTGGGTGATGGGGTCTTAATTCCTTTTAGGCACCTGTTTACTGAAGAAATGCAGTAGGAATTAATGAAGGATAGAAAGCCTGCTACTAGAAAATCATATGTTAGCAAATGGAAAAGGTTATCTAGTTAGTGTTAATATACCCAGCACCCATTCCTGGCTAGTTGTTTGCTGATTTGACAATGTTTGTGAGAGTTCTTATCCTATGGCTTTTCTTGTTCATCTGTCAAGGATAATTTGTCTGCCATTTCAGCTTGTCTGCCCATGAATCCTCCTCTTTGAAAGCATTCTCATGTCAAAATGTTCTTGAAAGTGGTTTTGCATAAAAGTCCTCCAAGAAAACTGGTGGCTCTTTCTTGGTGTCTTAATTTTTTTGCTAACTTCGCAAGCTTCTCTAACACTTGCTGTATTCACTAAACTGGCTGAATTGAAGTTCTTAACATGGGAGAAAAAATGTTGCTGATTGCTGTGACCTCTGCAAGAAGGATATCTAAATTGCTAGCTTTTATTGTGCGTCAACCCTATCTCATTTCCATAGGGTTTATTTAGGTATAAAAGAAGAATTAGTTGTCATAGTGGTGTCAGTTTACTTTTAAGCCAAACTATCTTCCTTCCCATTTTCTTTCTTAAACATAAAAATGAGGGAGAAAGGTTACTCCATACCTTGGATGCCCATAGACAACACCGGTGCTATCTTGACGGAACTAAATCTTTGAGATCTTCCGTTTAGTGGTTTTAGAGAAAAAGAAGAAAGGACAATCCGTGTCAAAACAGACTGCTTCGAAATGGTTGTCTAAGAGTATTGGCTTTTGTTTTACTCGCCGTAACAAAACTATTCCAGGCAGACTTGAGGCCCACTCTACAAGTACCTTGGCTTCATAGGTTCGCAGGTAAATACTAGGCTAGAGGTACTTGTGTGCCATTTTAAGCCTAGCCAATTTCTGTTTTAGTGCTCGACGTAACCTATCCCATTTTGTTATCGATTGGACGTACCCATCCTATGGTTGATTACCTCTAACGAGAATAGCTGGGATCATACCATAGATAGTTTGAGGGGACTCTTGCATGGGATAAAGGATTTTAGGAGCTGTATTTGTCCATTAGTGGTACAGGAGGCACTCCTTGGGTACATTTTCTGTTTCCCATCCATAGAGCTAAGTTGTGCTTGAAAATGGACAGGGATGAGCTTTCTTAAGTGGGTGGGGAGTCTTTTCATAGCTGTAGTATGTTCTGCAAAGTATACCTGTTCTCCAAACCATTCTATTGATAACGCAGAAGAGGTTTAGATCCCTAAACAGAGTACTTCTGATGACATTTCACTTGCTGGTGTGCAGTAAATCCATCAGTAAAGAGTCAAAGGATGTATGTATGCCAGGTATAGGTCTCCTGTTGGCAGTCTTTAGGATACAGAGTATAGTGACTGGGCTTTGAGTCCATGTTGGACCTATTTAGGCCTTTTTATCCTTTTAGTAAGGCATTTTGTGGGCATTCTGGGTGTTGCATGTATCTGGACAGATGCATACCAAAGCGGGCATTATATTCAGTGATGACCCTTTACCCAGCTCTCATTAGGCCAATCAAGAGTAAAGCATGTATGATTTTTGGAAAGGGTTGGTTTGTAGAAGTATTCCTGAAGCTACTACTTGGTTCTCTACATTTTTTTTTACAAATCACTTTTAGCTTGATTTCTTCTGTAGATTCAAATCAGGCTTTGCTAGGACCATTCTCCAGATACTCCTAGACTTTTATCCTTCTCCCTCCAAAATGTAGTTAGCTAGGGTAATCTACACATGCAGCTAAGGCTGCTGCAGCAGTGATCAATGTATGATGAACCTAGTACAGCTGTGTGAGTTGAACGTACCGTAAGAGTAGATGTGTGAATGATCACTTCTGCAGTAGCTGCTCCCTCAGTCTCCCCCCCCCCTTGTTGTCTGTTGTGTGTTTTATTCCAGGGTGTGGACATTTGTTTCTAGAACTGACCTTTCAAGGCTCAGCCTCCCTGTCTCTGCTGACTGGGAAGCTGTAAAGGGCTTTGCGCCAAAACTTACATTTTTGGGCAGCTCAGCTTGAACTGCTTGACAATGTGGCCTCATGGAAAGTGCCCTGAAGCTTTGGAAGCTGTCCAGCTGTTATATCTTTGGTAGAGTATAGCTAAGGCTACTGCAGCAGTGATCATTCGAACTTCTGCTGTTATGGCAAGTCCAGCTCACACAACTGTACTTTCCTAACAGCTGTGGCAGTGTGATGGTTAAAGGCAGGGGAATTATCTTGTGTTCCAATGTCTCTCCCCACACTTTCATTTTTTCATTCATTTCATTTTTTGAGCACTACTTAAGGCTTAATTTTCAGTTGAACTTCCATATATCAAAGGAAGACATGAGGATAATGCCAAGTTTTGCAGTCACCTACAAACTTGGTTTAACAGAAATCCCCATTTATAATTTGGAGATCTGTGAAGTACAGTAGATGCCAAATAGTAGGGGTCCCAGTGCGCAACCCTGAGTAACACCACTGCTCATCTTCAAGTTTATTGCAGATGCACTTGCTACGCTCACTATATGGGTTCTATTCCCCAACCAATTTGCTGTCTACCTAATTAATCAGGGGTGACTTTGGAACTTGTTTAGCTTGCTATTATGCTAGCATGTGGTATGGTATCAAAAGCATTAGCCAGGTTGAAGTTTGCTGTATAGACAGCATGTCCACTGTCCTCAGCTTATGTTACTTTTTCAAAAGAAGTTACCAAGATTAATTGGGATGTTTTACCCTTAAAAAATCTGAACTGCTGGAATTTAAGCCTTGTAATATTTTTGTTTTCATATACATTCCATGGCTTTGCAGATGAGACTAGCCAGGATAAGGAGTCTGTAGTTTCCAGGGTCAGTGGTAGGGCCACGTTTGAAGTGGTATCACAACAGCTGTGCAGCATACGAGGGCAAAACCAGTAGCTAAGGTCAGGGTGAATAGCTAGATAGCTGTAGAAGTGGGTCCATTAGGGCATGTATGCATGGTTGATCAGACAAATGGGTATATTGTCAGGACCCATGGATGATGAATGTTTAGTTTTGAAGAGTACCTTTAGCAAATGTTTGGTTATGATGGTGGAGTTTAAGATTCTGTTGGATATGTGGGCTTTATATTTATTTCAGGGATGAAATTTGCACTGAATTGTTTTAGTATGTTGACTATCTATATCTGATCAGAGTAGGTAGTAGCACTTTGGATAAATTTGAAGCAGCAGTGGTTAGATTTGTAATTGTGTTTGGGTTCTGATGTTAGTCTGAGTTCATGGGTTGCCTTCGTATTCCTGATTGTGTTTTGTAATTCCTTCAGTTGGTTTTTAATGTGAACCTTGGTTTGTGGGTCTTCTGTTTTTGTTGTACAGTACAAGAAGCTTTTTCTTTCTTTTGCTATCTTTTTTTATGCATGTGGGCCACCAGATTGATTTTCTTTTAAACTTTCCATTATATGCGGATCTGGTAGGGACTGGTAGGTCAATGTTTTTATCTAGATGCACATGCAGCTTGTTTGCATTAACTATTTGCTGTTTCAGTATCTTGGTTAATACAGTTTAATTTGAATGTTAAGATTTCACCATAAAATTGTAGAAGGTTTGAAGTGTCTGAACTTTGATTTACATCTAATTATTTGGAGATTTTGAAGGGAAATGTGACAAATTTGTGAACTGATTTAACTAGGGAATGGTGTACATGGGGAGTAGTCGATATTAATGCCCAGGTCAAGAATATTTTTCCTCTAGTGGGCTGCTTGACAGTTTGGTCTGGGGAGTTTGACTTATAAAATCAAGGAATGTTTTGGAGTAACCCACGGTTGAGGTATAGGTGTCCAAGTTTATTGTTGGGTAGTCTTTCTCTTAGCATAAAGGAGTCCTTGTTGATTAGGAATTTTAGCATGTATTTAGCAACCTAACATGGCTTTCTGTGATTTGATATTTGGTCATGTTTAGCAATCTTGGTTGGTTCAACTTTTGGGTCTGTAGTAATTTTCTGTTTCATTAACTGAGAATCAACCCAGGCCTCTCCTGCATGACAGGCGAGAATTCTGGTAATGAACAACCAGTACTCCCAACACTGGCATCAAGTGCATTACCTCTTGAGACACTGAATTTGTCTGCTTTTGTTCTTTGGAGAGGTTTTCCATTATTTAAAAATGTTCTGGCATGTAGGATTTTTTTTTAGCTGTAGTGGAGGAGTGGATGGCTCTTAGTGGCACTGTATATTGCTGGTATGTTCGTAGACATAGTAATCTAATAACCATTTTGTTAAGATTTGTTGGCTTACATCTGTGATGACTTATTGTACAGTATGAGAGAGAATTTGCTGTAGGTCATCAGTAAAAGGAACTAAACTGAAATCAAGATGTGCTTCTTGGTCAGTGTTGCAGTGCAATTCTTGGGACTTCCTGCCATGCAGAAGCCCCCCGACTGGCCTGATTTTACAGAGTTTTTGCATCATCCTTAGCCAACAGACTTCTGAGGACTAAGGTATAAGAAGGGCATCTGGTGTCCTCTTCAGTTCTTTCTAGCTGTGCAGTTTGAGAACGTTGTACACACAATGAAGCACTTCAGTCTTGGTTGGCTCGTTTTTCCTGTCTGCCAGTTGGATAAATATTCCATCTGGGATTTCCCTGCTGTTTCAGTGTTTTAAAACATTAACATGTGCTTGAAGTTTGGGAAGTAATTCCTGCATAAAGAATTTCATTTATGTCTGTTCTTTATGGGGCCTTAACATGACTTGTCTGTTCTAACTGTGCTAAATTCCGAGCAAAGACCATCAAATGCAGAGGCAAAGTCATAGCCGGTCATATGAAGTCCTCTGTTTCAGTTCCCTCCATATCTTTGCAAACCCCAATTTCTGCCAGCATTCTTCCTAAAAAAAAAAAAAAAAATACAAGGAAGACTCTGAAGATATCACCCAAGCTACCAAGTTGACTGATTTAGGTGAGGTGCCTTCATAGCCCCCTGGTCGAGCAACTGCTAGGTCTGAGCTCTCTGGCATCACCCCCCCTGGGAGGCCACCATGGTTCCAGGCCTTCCATTCACTTATTCACAACATCAGTGTTGATTGTGTCTGATGTTGCTCCACAGGCTTCAGCTTCCAGTGTTCCTATTGCAGGTACCAAGGGAGATGGCCCATTTTCCTCAGCCGTGGAACCCCACTTCGAGGCTGCAATTGAACAATTGCATCTTAAAACTATCTTGACAGAACAGACCCCTGAATTGAAGGGAACACCTTGACTCTCTGCACTCTAGCTCGAGTTAAAGCTCAGGACCGCTTGAAAATAGCCCAGGAGTTCATGACCTTCATGAAATCCAGGGAGCCCAGCCACACTTGGACCACTGTCCGTAAAGCCTCTCCTCCTAAATCGGTTTCCTTGGGCTCTGAAGATGAGGAGCTGTGCTACTCTAAACACCTACCACCCAAACCTTATCTTGAGACTGATACCCTCTTTTCTACTTGTCCCCCAGAAAACCTCTTTCAGGGATACCCCTCATAATGGAGCCCTTCAAATGGGAAAGCAAACAGTTCTCACAGGCTCCTGAGATTACCATCACCCAGACTACTGGCTCTCCCTTCAGTGCATGACCTGTCTTTCTGCTTCTCTCCCACCTGCATCCAGGAAGCAAGACAGGTTTTACAGAGTACTTGGCTCGCACAAACATCTTTACAAGAATCCCAAAGCTAACTCCTCAGTCTCTACAGAATCCACTACAGGCATACTTAAGGGAGGAAGTAGACATCCCTTCCCTAATGATAGGTGAATCGGACTATAGGACAGATTTGACAGAAAAGCTTACAGTACTGCCTTTTTATGAGGGAGCTTAATTGCCAGTTTCATATGTTAAAATACCTGCAAGTTCCTACAAGAACAAATTATTAAGGCAGAAACGGTTGCTGATGAACCTTGTCTAAGAAAATTCAGGAGGTAGGAAGAGCAGCCTTACTGGTCTCTAGACACTCCTAAACATGTGGGGATGGGGCATTGGATGAATTGTACAGAGCAGCTGCTACAGGCTCAGTCACTTGCAGACCTGTATGGCTCAAGACACAACCACTGTCAAACCAGATCAAGGCTGAACTAATAGATGCTTCACTTGCATATCATTCCCTTTCAGACCCCAAGCTAAAAAGGTTTTTGAGAAACTGGACAAAAAGGGAAAGCAGATAAAGGTGAAAGAATTCTACTGTTCACCTACACAAAGGTGTAATTGAAGATACCTATCCAGACTGTGCCCCCCCGACAGGACAAGGGTAGGCCTTCCCATGCTACGAGAACCAGACAGTCTAGGAGGTGACAGCCTTGGTAAACTGAGACCAGGGAACCCACCCAACACAGAGACTGTGACTATCCTCTGGCCTCACAACCTTTACCCATTCTCCCCTGCAAATCTCTACCAGGAATACTCTCCTCCTTCCTACATCAATGGAAGTTGCTAACCAAAGACCAGTGGGTCCTCCGCATCATAAAAAGGGGTTACAACATCCAGATCAGAGAAATTTTCCCCCCTATCTAGGCATGCTAGGACCCCCAAAAGAGTAGGAGAGTCTCTTACCACTAATCCTCTTGGAGATTTTACAACAAGGATCCGTTCAACCTGTTCTTCCAGGTCAGGAGGGAAAAAGGTTTGTATTTAAGGATCTTTCTAGTCCTAAGAAAAAGCTCCTAGAGACCTATCAAGGCTAAACAAGTTCCTTTACGTACCAACATTCAAAATGCTAACTTTATAAAAATTGCTTCCTTCCCATGATCTCCCAGGATGCCTACATGATCACTCTAGAACTAAAGGATGCTCAACTCCATATCCCTATTGCAGGCAGTCACAGGAAATACCTGCGTTTTGTGGTAGCAGGCTTACACTACCAGTTATGTGCTTCACCATTTGGTCTGTCTGCTGCTCCCAGAGTCTTCATCAAATGCTAGCTCCCCTTGTAGCCCTTTGCCGAAACCCAGGGGTTCATATTTACCCCTACCTGGACAACTATCCCATTCAGAGAAAATTCATAGCAGAGACTCCACCTTGCAGATCAACGGACCGTTTCCAAAAGGTATATCTCAGTCTAAACCTACACAAGTTGCAACCTCTTTCTCAGACAAGGATTCTCTTTCTGGGGACCCCCATATGTTCTGTGCAACTAAAAGCTTTCCTTCCCCCAGGACAAGATATCTTACCTGACAAATAACCTGACCAGCTTGCTGCCAAAGCAACACATTTCAGCAAAGGAATTTTAAGGATCTGGGTTAAATGGCATCCTGCTTTGTCATTATCCCCCTTACAGAGCTACACATGAGAACTTTGGTAGTTCCTAAAACAATTGTTGGGAACAGTATTCTCCACCCCTGGAAACTCGCCTGCCTCTTCCATGTTTAAAAAACAAACAAAAAAAAAAAAAAACAGTTGCTGCCTTGGTGTAAAAATGCCATCCTAGAGAATCCAGCTGGAAATTTCTCTCTGCCAGAGGCAGACATGACCTCACCACAGGCAGTTCAGACATAGCTTGGTATGCTCACTTAGGCCCCATGAAAGTGCAGGGCATATGAACACCAGATCAGAGTAAACTGTATATAAACCAAAAAGAGTTGTTAGCAATGTACATGGCTATAAAAGCCTTTCAGCAGAGTTTACCCCCAGGGACTTGCATATTTGGACAGGCAACATCACAATGATGTTATACATAAACTGGCAAGGGGGCACCCATTCCTACCCCTTATTCAGTCTGGCAGTGAAGATTTGGCTCTTAGCACAAGAACTAAAACTGTTATCGTGTCCAACATTCCAGGTCAGAACAATACCCTGGCACACTCCTTAAGCCGGGTTCTTCTAGACCCCAATGGATAGATGCTGAGGAGGATTATTTTCCTGTATTTAACTTTGCATTGGGGAATTCCCTCAATAGATCTTTTTGTCTCTCCTCAAAACAGACCATTTGAGAGGTTCAAAGTTTCCATGTGCCAACAGGTAGGCACATGGAAAACCGATGCATTCTCATTCAGACAGACTAGCCTGTTCCTTTGTGCCTTTCCACCGTTGCCTCCAATTCCCAGGATCCTGATAAAAAATAAGTCGGGTCTGGAAGACCAAGCATGGTTCTCATTGCCACCTGCTGGCCGGGACAACACAGATTCTCCCTGTTCTCGACCACAGCTAAGGGAGATTCCACTCTCTCTCCTATGGGAAGTAGCTCTACTCAGCAAAAAATGTCAGCTGTCCCAGTGGTGCTAAGGATCCTGAAAGAAACAGAGAGAACCCACCACAAGGAAATCACACCTAGCAAAGTGGAAGAGATTTTCCGTCTGGAGCCACAGCAAGATCACCATCCGTCTTCTGGCAGTCATCATTTCGGTCCTGGAATACCTTGTGTATCTGTTTAACCAGGGCCTTTCCTACTCCACTATTAAGATGCATGCATCTAACCTCTCATCTTGCCTGCTCCAATCTTCTCCTATCTACTCTCACCCCCACCTGAAGCTTTTCTTAATAGTGGTCATTCACTCAAGACCACCCAGAGGGAACCTGGTTCCTACTTGGGATCTCAACTATGTGGTAGAAAAACTCACCATGTTAAGTTGTCCAATCTCACCTTCGTTCTTACCGGATGGGTCCGGAGCCGATCCTCTGCTCTGACTCTGCCACTTTCTATAGCTCGAGGGCTCTTTACTGGCTCGAGGCTACCCCTTATCCCAGAATGCCCAGCGTCAGCTACCCAGATCTCATTTGCCGCTTCAGCTGCGAGGTTGTGTCAATACTGGCTCAGGCTTAGTATAACTTTTTTTCTGTTTAAAGTTAATTTACTTGAAAAGTTACTATTTTTTCACTGTTTTATAGTAGTTTGTAAGTTTATTTAGTCGAAAACCCCTTATCTGGTCTTGTGCTGTGTTTTTTGTGCTGTATTGGCCGTTGCCCCTTAGTCGCTAGGCCTTCTGGTTTTACTTGAACTCGTTTAAGTTAGAGCCCCCCCCCCCAGGACAGCCGTTTAAGTTAGAGGATCTCCTTTAAGGTTTTTGTCAATATAAGTTTTGTTATTGTAGTGTGTCTTTTTGTATGGTACTTCCTTCTTTTTTTCTTAGAATGTCCAAGGAAGTTAAAACCTCAGGGTTTAAAAAGTGCGACTCATGCTGTCAGAAGATGTCTCTGACAAATGGGCACACTAGTTGTGTGTATTGCTTGGGTGCTCTGCAACTGCTGGACTCTTGCTCTATTTGTCATGCCTTTAGTCCAAGGGTCCTGCAGGAGCAGAAGAACAAGCTAATCCTCCGTGGATTGTTGAAACAGGGTTCTCTGGCTAAAGCATCTCAGCCAGTGAATCTTTGAAGTTAGTCAAGCCGTCGGCTCCATGTTCGGAACCGACCTGAGAGCTTAACAGACCAAGTGAGTTGGTGCCCTCTAGCACAGACAAGACTCCTCTGCCGGCTCCAACTGTTACCTCGGAGCCACAAACGAGCTAGGTCTCCTGCATTGGAGCTGATTCGCCCCGTGCCACAATCACCCTTACTTTCAGAGCAAAGCCAGTCATCGCTCATCTTCCCACTCCTCTCGATCCTCAAGGTTATCTGATCAGGACATGGAGAGAGTGGTCAGGTTGCTGAAGTCACTGGCCCTTGCAAAAATGCTTTCGAGCCCGCCTCAACAGGCCTCTGCTGCATCCTCTTCAGTATAGATTCCTCCTCCGACTGTGCTTAGTTCAGAGCCAGAGTCCATGGACGTTCAGATAGTGATTCCTTCAGCTCCATTGAAATCCTCTTGAGCTCCGATGTTGGCTCTAATTACCTCTGCTCTTCCTTCCATCAAGGTATCTGTGCGCTGAAGCTCTCTCGTCCGCTCCGAGGGGGGAAAGTGGCATCGAACCCTTGTCCGACCCCGCTCTCCCTCTTGGAGCATCGGCTCAGTTGAGCTTGCTCCCACATCGGCCTCTGAGCAGTCACCCTCGGCGCAGAGTGGGATTCCTGTCTCTTTGAAGCCGGAGTCCTCTTTGTGTTGAGACAGTGACACTTTCGAGGTCCTGCAGAGAGTGTCTGACCCCACTATCGGTCCCATTGGCTCCATCCCCTTTGGTGCCTGTGCCAACCTCTGCTCTGCCTCCAGCCCCAAAGCATAGGGAACTTAAGCCCCAGGACACCCCATTGGGTGAACCTTCTTCTGAAACTTCCCCAGAGCATTCTGAGCAGGCTTTCCAGAAGAAAAAGTGCAAGAGGAAGCACCAATACTCCCCTGAGTCTGTCACCTCAGATACAGACCTTGATGAATCGGAGGGGTCCCCTTCTGAAGAGGTTTCCTTTTTGGACATCCTCGAGATTCTTAGGCAGAGGCGTAGCCTGACTTCCCGAGCCCCCTCCGAGGAAGAGACTGTATACCTGGACGCATTTGGTTCCCGACCTTCCACCTCCTGGGTGTCTCCGCCTTTTGATCCACTCCTGTCCGTAGTGCCTTGAAAGGCTTGTTCAGCTCCAGATTCCATGGAACTTGTCCCGAGGAGACCTAATAAATTTGTCACAGCTCCCCAAGACAAACAATTCCTGACTAAAGGTGTCCCAGTTGATGCCATGGTGGTAGCAGCAGCAGCCACAAAGAGAGAGTTATCTGAAACCTCCTCATCTGTCCATCCACTGAATAAAGAGTCTCGTACGATGGACAGATATGGGAAGCAAATGTTTTCATCAGGGGCCTTCTCCCTTGGGTCCCTGAACTATCTTTCCCATTTTACTAGACTTCAGCAGGATCTCCTAAAAGAGCTTGGAGATACCCTACAAGATCCCACAGCTGAGGGAGCTTCAGCCAAAGTAGCTACCCAGCTGGCTACTTTAAATTCAGTAGTCAACTTCTCCATGAGGCTCATTTCATACGCAACCAATGGAGCAGAGCTGCAGGAAAAGGAGTAGCTCTTAGGAGACATTTTTGGCTGCGGCTGTGTCAGTTTGTGGAACCTTTCAGAGCGGCCTTTACCAATACCCCCTTTGATGGCTCCTCTCTCTCTGGGCCTCAGGTGAAAGACACGCTTACCAGGTGCCAGCAGGAAGGCAAGATGTTCTCTCTGATGTGGGAGTCTGTTTTTCCACTCCTATCAGACCGTACCAAAGGGTCAGAAGGGTGGACAGATGTGGTTTTGAAAATCCCAGAGACCCTTGCTTGACGCACGTGGTGATTTTTTTTTCCCCCAGGGGCAGAGGGGGAAACAATAACAATGGTAGATGCCGCCTTCATGGCAGAGGAGGTCCGCAAAATCAGGGTGACAGATACGTTCACTTCCAAACCCTATCAGCATCCCTGAAGGGATGCCCAACTGCTCAACTCTGGAGGCAGTCGGGGGAAGGCTTTCATTCTACCTAATCGCCTGGCAAAATATTACAAAAGACAAATGGGTACTATTCATTATATCCGAAGGTTACAAAATTCCCTTCCATCAACCCCCTCTTGTTTCAAAAAAATCCATCCCAGATGTTCCACCCAATCTAAGGGATCAGGCAGTCACAGAAGTTTCAAGACTGCTAGAAAAAAGAGCTATCCAGGAAGTCCCCGCAGACCAAGTAGGATCCGGAACTTACTCAAGATTCTTTTTATTGCCCAGAAAGACAGGGGACTTTAGACCAATTCTGGATCTCAGCAGATTAAACAAATCTGTACAAAAAGAAAAGTTCCAGATGGTAACACTGCAATCCATTCTCCCCTTTCTGGGTCAGGACAATTGGATGTGCTCCATAGATCTTCAGGACGTGTACT
This sequence comes from Protopterus annectens, assembly GCF_019279795.1. Taxonomy (NCBI): domain Eukaryota; kingdom Metazoa; phylum Chordata; order Ceratodontiformes; family Protopteridae; genus Protopterus; species Protopterus annectens. The sequence goes on from NC_056742.1 coordinate 371,176,610, forward strand.
ATCATATAAAAATGGACAAATGGTCCAGGAGATTTCTACGCTACCGGCTAGGGGGCCCGTCATTACCAATTCAGAGCTCTGCCCTTCGGTCTCACTACAGCCCCCTGGGTGTTCACCAAATGCATGGCAGTAGTTACGGCTCACCTGAGACGTCTAGGATTCCAGGTGTTTCCTTATCTAGACGACTGGCTCCTCACTGCTACTAGCAGGCAACAACTTAGAGGCACGAGATTACACCATCACATCCTGTGCTCAACTAGGCATCACAAACTTCGAAAAATCTGCCTTGTTGCCCTGTCAATCTATTACATACATAGGAGTAGAGCTAGACAGAAGAAAAATGATTGTAAATGCCTCAGGTGTCACTTCTCCTGAGGAACAAAAGAATTCAAGTCAAATATGTCCTTCAAGCTTTAGGGTCCATAGCAGCAGCCATTCTTCTAGTTCCCTTAGCACGTTTTCACATGAGAATCCTTCAGTAGCTTCTTTTCACACAGGAATTACCCACGTCTCACATGATGCTAGTTACGGAATCTTGCAAAAGACACCTTTCCTGGTGGATGATCTCCCTACTAGTGACTCAGGGTAGACCTTTCGTGGAATCCCATCCAGTTGCCACAGTGACAACGGACGCTTCCCTGATAGGATGGGGGGCATTATCTAGGGAAAACAGTCCAAGGCACATGGCAACCTCACGAGTACCACTTGCACATCAACGTCCTGGAGATGAGAGTGGTGCTCCTAGCGTTGCAAGCTCTTCAAGACTCTCTCCTGGCCGGGACTATTGCAATACAGACGGACAACATGTCAGTGGTTTGGTACATCAACAAACATGGCGAAACCAGGTCTTACCCCTTGTGTCGAGAGGCCCTCAGACTGTGGCAATGGGTGATTTCCTCCCAGTGTTTTCTGACAGCAGCACATATCCCTGGGAAATCCGACGTAATAGCGAAAAGGCTCAGCAGAGCTATCCTCATGCCGCACGAGTAGTCTCTGAAACAGGAAATTGTGGATCATATTTTCCGCAAATGGGGCCAGCTTTGCTGCGATCTCTTTGCCTCTCCCCTCAACAGCAAATACAGCAGCTACTTCTCCCTTGATGTTCATAGTGTTACACTGCTGCAGTCATCACACTTGGGTTATCCTGCCGTCAGGCGGTCCCATAGTCGACCAGAGTTCCAAAGTCTTGGTCCAGCGTCTGTTGCTGTTACTTTTTCCCTGACGTCAGAGCGCCAGGGGTATATAAGATGCATCCGACGCCATTTTCTTCAGTCTTTCTTGCCGAGCGGTGCCCGAAGCAGAAGCAGTTCGCAAGTGCCGGTCGGCCGACTCCTGAGATTTTCGAAGTCGAATTTCAGATCCGAAGTCTTCAATAAAGCTAACTACCCGTTGAAACTTTTCTTGCCTCAGACCGATGTCAGAAAAAGTTAATAATTGTATTTCTTGTGGGAAGCAAATACCTCATAACGACTTCCACTCTTACTGTATTCCATGCCTAGGCCCTGATCACGACGTCACCAGTTGCCGGTTTTGTGCTAGATTTAACAAACACACTATAAAAAGATGTTTTGATTTTGCTTTGCACTACTTTGGCCGAAGGTTCTATTATACTATGCCATCGGATCAACAGACGACCGCAATTCCGAAAAAACACAAATACAAGGATAAATACAGGCATCCGAGGTCCAAAACCGACGAAACCTCTTCTAGGCCGTTCGCCGGTTCTCAGTGAGGTGCTTTCGCAGCCCCTGACACCCGCTACCTCAGAGCCACAGGCCGCCTCCGACTCCCATATGGAGACAACTAGGCCTCTGGAAAACTCAAGGTATTGGGCCTACGGAAACTAATCCTTCAGATGGGTCTGGAGCCGCTGAGCAGGCATCAGCTTCTGAGGGTGTTTTCAGACCTTCACAACTTACCATTAAAGCAACAGCTAAGACAAAAGTACCATTAAAGACAAAGAAGCAAGTACGGCATTCTCCTGGACAGTCCTCCATGCCTAAGAAACAGATGCTTAAAATGGCCGAAGACCTCATTACTTTGATCAGGGGTTCCCATCCCCTTCCTGAGAAAAGGACTAGGCAGGATATACAGACTGATTCCTCTGATCAGGTTTTCATTTCCTCTGATTCCTCTTCAGACCAGGGATACTCTCTACCCCCCTATGAGGACTCTGATGCTGAAGAATCTGTCCCTTCAGCTTCTCCTCTTGAGGATTATTCTTTTGGGGAAACTTTACATACCATAAGGGAGCATTTCCATTGGGAAAGTCAGGATTACTCAGAATCCAAGAAAAGGCTCAGGGATTTCCTTTTTATTGCCTCAGCACAGGCCCCTGGCTATTCCGCCTGTGCTAGATATTGTGGATGATGTGTTCTCTGAATCCAGCTTATCTCCTGATTCTTTACCCCCTGCACCAGCCAAGCCAGATAGGTATTATAGAGTCGCTGACTATCACAAGTTTCTTTATAAAAACCCTTCTGATCCAGAAACTATTTCCCAGGGTCCAAAAGGGGTTAAGGCTTCCATTGCAAAAAATCCAGTACCCTCTGACAGAGATTCCAGAGCTTTGGGTAGATGGGGGAAGAAAGTTTACACTTCTGCAACTTTAGCAGTAAGGGCTTTAAATTGCCAGTTTCACATGCTCAAGTACCAACAATATTTAATGGCTCCGTTAAAACAGAAAATGCTTGCAAGCTCAGAAACTCCTGACTGCAAAGAAATGCAGGATTTATTGCATACAGTTGAACAGGTGGGAAAACATACTGTGCCATGTGATTTTGATTCTTTAGAGGCCTCTTGTAGAGCCGCAGTTACAGGTTCTGTGATTCGAAGACATGCTTGGTTAAAAGGACAGAGTTTACCTGATCATGTTAAGGCAAAATCATTGGATGCTCCCTTACAGCATGATACCTTGTTTGGTGTTGAGGCAGAAGAGGTGTTAAAGAAAATGGAGGATAAAGCTAAATCTATGCAAACAGTCAAGAATTTCTTAAGAGGTACAGCCACCTCGATTTAGCAGAAATTGGCCAACAAAGAAATGGTCCTTTCCAGTGTCAGACGGGCCACAGAGAGGCAGATACAGACGCCCAAGAGGCAGATCTCAACCCCAAGGCTCTAATAGACAACGACAGTGGGGCACCTCAACCCCAAAAAGAGGAGAGGACAAGTCTCAACCTTACAGGAAACAGTCCCAGTGACTTCCCCCTTCATACGCCAAGCACTTTCCTTTTGGCAGCCCCCTTAGGGGGAAAACTATCACTTTTTTTTTTCTCAAAACTGGCAAACAATCACCCAATACAAATGGGTTCTGAATATTGTGTCTCAAGGTTACAGGTTCCACTTTCATACTTTACCAAGGCTAAAAGGAATGCCAGACCTGCCACAGAATCAATGGGCAGAGGCACAAAAACAAATTTCAACCCTCATGGACATGAGAGCTATACAAGAAGTACCACAACAGGAACAAAGACAAGGATTCTACTCGAGACTTCCTGGTCCCCAGAAAGGACAAGTCCTGGAGGCCCATACTAGACCTTTCAATTCTAAATACTTTCCTGGATATTCCAAAATTCAAAATGTTGACATTTACAGCAGCTTCTACCCATGCTGGGCAAGAAGGTTTGGCTTGTTACTCTGGACCTCAAAGAGGCATACCTGCATGTCCCTATCAGACAAAACTGCAGAAGATACCTCATATTCACAGCTGGAACAATGCACTACCAATTCTCTGCACTGCCCTTTGGCTTATCTACTGCGCCCAGGGTCTTTACAAAGTGCCTGGCACCAGTAATTGCATTTTGCAGACAAAATGGAATCCAAATATATCCATACCTGGACAACTGCCTCATTCAAGCAGAGGCAAAGGACATTATTCTACGGCATCTGGCGTTTGTAAAAAGGTTGCTAATTTTTCTAGGGTACACAGTAAATAAAAAGAAGTCAAAACTAGTACCCTCACAACAGATTATATTCCTGAGTGCCAGCTTGAATACAACGGCCCAGATGGCTTATCTCACACCAGACAAACAAATTCAACTAACTCAATATTTTCAATTACTAGCAAAAAAGTCCCATCTCCCTGCAAGAAAAATTCTGCAGGCCCTGGGATTCATGGCATCCTGCATACTACTAATACCATATGGCAGACTGCATATGAGGATATTACAGTAGTACTTAAAAAGTGTTCTGGATTCAACACTCACACAGTTTAGAAGTAGTAATACCAATGATTCCCTGCCTGCAACAGGAGTTTCGATGGTGGGCACAGGGCATGTCACCTAAACAAGGGTCAGCCTTTTACCCTACCCACAGCCAGGCAGACTCTAACAACAGATGCTTCGGATTATGCCTGTGGAGCACACATGGCAGGAAAATGCATTCAGGGCAAGTGGACCACAGACCAGATGCATCTTCACATCAATGAAAAAGAGATGTTGGCTGTTCAAAATGCCCTAACAGCTTTCAAGGACCTTCTACATCCAGGACAATTATTAAAGACAGACAACACCACAGTAATGTGGTACATAAACAAGCAAGGGGGCACTCATTCCTATCCCCTATGCAGGCAAGCCATGACCTTGTGGAGCACAGCTCTAACGTATCAAGTTAATCTGCAAGCACAATTCCTGCCAGGAAAGAAAAATACTCTGGCAGACGATCCTAAGCAGAAATATCATGGACCCTCACGAATGGAAATTGAATCCACAAATCTTCAGCATGGTAACGCAAAAATGGGGAAGCTCAGACATAGATCTTTTTGCCTCCCCACTGAATTGCCAACTACAAAAATTCTGCATGAGGACTTATCACACTCAAGCATGGATGGTGGATGCTCTCTCGTTCAGCTGGAAAAGCCTAAAAGTTTATGCCTTCCCACCACTGCCTCTCCTTTCAAAGGTACTCCTAAAAGCCAGACAAGAAAAACCACAGATGATCCTGATTGCTCCAGACTGGCCACGCCAGCACTGGTATCCAATCTTAAAGAACTTAGCTCAAGGCCCACCATGGATTTTGCCTCAAATTCCACACCACCTGACTCAACAAAACAATGAGATCCTGCATGGTCAGCTCAAAACCCTAAACATGGCTGCATGGCAGATTCATTAGTCAAACAGGCAACACCTCTCTCTAAAGCTGTTATGGATGTCATTTTGGAGGCCAGGAGGCCTAGCACCAGGAAAGCTTACTCAGAAAAATGGAAGAGATTCTGCGCCTGGAACCAGGCTCAAAACCTTGACCCTCTTGTCCCAAACATCCCTCAGATTTTACAATACTTAACTGAGATGCTGGACAAAGGCCTATCCTTCTCATCAATTAAGATCCACGCCTCTGCCATTTCAGCACATTACAACACAGATCCTCCTTTATTCTCTCATCCCTTGCTAAAGCAATACCTCAGAGGGGCTAAAAACATAAGACTGCCCTGGAGAACACCAACACCAACTTGGGACCTCAATTTTGTTGTGGAAAAACTGACCCTGCCACCTTTTGAGCCAGCCAATACAGCTGATCTAAAATTTTTATCTTGGAAAACAGCTCTGCTCCTGGCAGTAACTTCAGCACGAAGAGTCTCAGAGCTACAGGCATTAATGGCAGTGGAACCTTTTATAATTTTCCATCAGGACAGGGTTTCTTTACGGACAAACCCTACCTTTATGCCAAAGGTGGTATCTAGTGTGGCTCTTAACCAAACCATCCATTTGCCAACTTTTTATCCAAACCCCCAGAATAAAGGGGAGAAACGTCTGCACTCTTTGGACATGCACAGGCAGCTACGCTTCTACTTGAACAAAACAAAAGCTTTCAGGAAAACTGAGCAACTGTTTGTAGCATATGCTGCAGGATCACAGGGCAAGGCTATCTCAAAGCAGACTATATCCAAATGGATAGGACACTGTATTCGTTACTGCTACACACAGCATGGAAAATCAATCCCTAATAACATTAGGCCACATTCCACCAGGGCCACAGTCACTTCAACAGCCTTTCTCAGAGGAGTACCTACCAAGGAAATTTTGGTGGCTGCAACTTGGAGTTCAGTGCACATCTTTACCAAGCATTACCACTTGCTTCTTTACTCTAAATCCAGAGCGGGATTTGCCAGGGTCTCATAGCCAATCCTAACTCTTTATAGACCAGCCACTCAACCTTAGCTTTGGGATTCTACCCAAGTGTGATGACTGCAGCAGTGTAACACGATGACCATAATACAGCTTTGTACCTACCATAAATATAGATGTTCGAGTGTTCACACTGCGGCAGCCCAGGTTACCCTCCCTCCATCCCCTCTGAACTAGCTGGACTTATCTACACCTTTCTATCCTATACAACCTTTGTGGTGTATTTGCTTGTAACTGAAGGTATTGTTCTTATTTTATATGTGTATTTTTCATTAGCAATATGTATTGCCTACCTACTTGGGGGCACCTGACATCTGGGGCAAGAAAAACTGAAGAAAATGGCGTCGGATGCATCTTATATACCCCTGGCACACTGACGTCAGGGAAGAAGCGACAGCAACCGACGCTGGACCAAGACTTTGGAACTCTGTCCGACTACAGGACCGCCTGACGGCAGGATAACCCAAGTGTGATGACTACAGCGGTGTGAACACTCTAACATCTACATTTATGGTAGGTACAAAACTGTACTTTCTTCCTCCAGGTCAGACACCCAGGGACGCTCTAGTCCACGATTGGCCTCAGGGACTACTTTATGCATTTCCCCCTTCCCCCTAATTCCAAAAGTCATTCAGAAAGCAAAATCGTTGGGTTGCAAGATGATCCTTATTGCCCCCTGTTGGCCTCTACAGATTTGGTTTCCGTTCCTTCTAGCCAGCCTTGGGTTCTGGACCCAGTGCCGGACCTCTTGATTCATCATTCAGGCAGGTTACACCAGTCCCTCCAATCTCTCAAGCTCACAGCTAGATTACTCCACTTCCAGTCTTAGCCAGGCTCCCCAATATTTCCCTAGCAGTGCATGATATTATTGATCTGATATTGTTAATCCTTGTTCATCTCTTATATGGGTATAGGTTCCGACCTCAGAACTGAGCCGGCCATTTTCTAAGCTCGCATCAGCTTCAAACTCCCTAGCTAAACTCTTACCCACACTCCCCTTCTCCCTGTTACCTCCGATTTCATTTGCCGCATTGCCGTTCGGTCATGTCAAGCTGCTTCTCTTAAGCTAAGTAGTTATTTGTTGTTTATTAGTCATTTATATTACTTTACTGTCAGAAAATATTCTATTTCGTTGTCTCCTACCCTATCGCATCTAGCGACCATATTTTGTCCAGGTTTTTCTTCTCTCTTTTTTTTTTTCTCTCTACCTTTTTACCACGACGTATTTTCTCCTTACTATCATTAGTAATCTTTCCCTTTTTCTCATACCTTTGTGCATTTTGTAACATTGCTGGTACCCTTTTCTGCTAATTTTCTATCATGGCAGATAAGAAAGGTAGTCCGGGATTTTAAACGGTGTTCTGATTGTGGACACAAACTACCTACTTCTCATGCACACTGTGTGTTTATTGTTTGGGGGTGTCCCACTTATCTGTTGACCCGCCCTGTACTGTCTGTGAAAACTTTTCAAATAGGACTTTGTTGGAAAGGAAAAACAAGCTGTTGCTGAAGGGACTTCTTAAATATCCCTTTTCTTAGGCTATTTCTGGGTCTGAGGTCTCAATCCCTCCTAGAGCCCATAAGAAAATCTTGGATGTTCCTACCAAGGCTAAATCTTTGCCTTCGTCTCCGGCTGGGGACTCCCACCAACCAAAACCTAAAAAGGCTTAAGTTTCTGCTCCGGAGCTCACTCAGTCAGCCCCAGTGCTTTTGGCGCCTAGACCTTCAGCTCCACTAGCGATCTCTGCTCCATCTTCTCCTGCAGCCTTCACTATATCGACACCGAGGGGCTCCTCGGTTCAGACTATTACCACTGTATCGGCACCGACCATTCAGTCAACGCAGACCTTGACCACGTCTGCTCCGACCACTTACTCGGAACCGATGCCTTTATTGTTGACTCCAATTTTGTCGGTTCCAGCTTCGGTACTGACAACCACTTCGGCACTGATCCCTGTGTCGGTGCAGACCATGACCTCTGCGCCGATGACTTCTTAGGTGCAGACCCCCTTAGTCAAGTCTCTCTCGGCACCGTTGTTCTCGGTGCGGACTGGTGAGATGGGCACCGAATTTGCCTCTTCTGTGGACAGGCCTGTTTCTCCCTCAGTCTCCGTGAGATCCACTAAAAGCCTTTCCGAACACGATGTGTTTCATCTTGTGGATCAGGTGCTCTTGGCCAGAGGTATCTCACCCCCCAGGAACTATCCTTCCTTGGGAGGTGGTCACCAGTCTCCAAAGACCCCTTCTTATTCTCCTCCTTCATTGCCTTTGAAGTCCATGGATATAGCACAGTCTTCCCCTTCGGCGGTTCCTTTTATGGATCTCACTAAGGAACCGCAGTTGCCTTCGTGACAGGAAAGTTTTGCTACGATCCAGGATGTCAGTTGTGACGCACATAGTTTGCTGCTCCACAGCCATCCAGAGACTCTGGGTCGGCAGGCTGAGCAACTTGGGGGAGGGGTGACCGCTGTCCTAGACATTCACCCCTCTTCAGGTGGACCAGCCTTCCAACTGATGGAGAAGGCTTTTGCTGCTGCTGGCAATACTGGACTGTCTATCCCTCCGCCCTCCTCTGGTACACTGGTTTCACAAGTCGCACTGAGCGGACACCCGGTGCAAGGGCCTCATATTCCCACAGGAAACCCCTTTTCCGCTGTCTTCCCCAGCTTCTCCCACTGAGGAAGTCCACCGGAAAAGTTTGTGTAAGAGGAAGCACATGGACTCTACAGAGGAGTCCCTCACTGAAGATACAGATTTTGTTGAGGGGGAAGGATCCCCTTGGTCACCCTCTGAGGTATCTTTTGGTGATATCCTCAAAATCCTGAAACAGAGAAGTGACTGGTAGTCTTCTAATCTGACCTCTGAGGAGTCTGTGTTCCTGCAGGCCTTTCACGCCCGGGCCCCTACCTCCTGGGTTACATCACCTGACGATGAACTTGTCTGTCTTATCGTGCAACGTGCTTGGAAGGCTCCTGACACAGTTAAAGCTATTCCCCAGAGGCCAGATAAGATTTTGTCCCCTCCTGCTATGGATCCCAATTGGTCAAAAGGTCTTCCTGTGGATGCTTTGGTGGTGGCGGCCGCAACAAAAAAGGATCTGGTAGAAGAAGAAAGCCAGACTGTCCATCCGCCTAACAGAGTCTCGGGACCTGGACAGGATAGGGAAGCACACCTTTGCATCAGCGACCTTTACTATCAGGTCCCTGAATTATATGGCACACTTTACCAGGCTTTAACGGGATCTGATTTCTGAGCTCTCTGAAACTTTGGCTGGTGCCGTGTCTGAGGTCCGTGACAAAGTGGCATCTCAGCTGGCCACCATTGAGTCAATGTCTAACTCCTGTATGCGACTGATACCTCACGCATCAGAAGGAGCAGCTAGAGCAGCGGGTTCAGCTGCGGTCTTGAGACTACACACCTGGATGCGCTTGTGCAATTTCGCGGAACCATTTAAGGCTTCCTTTCTTAATGCTCCCATTGATGCCTCCTCGTTGTCTGGACCCAAAGTTAAAAGCACACTGGCCAGATATGAACAGGACAGTAAGACTCTTTCTGCCGTAGGTGTCTGTTATTCTTCCCCTCAACGTGCTTTCTCCCGAAACCAAAAGAGTGGGAAGATATGGTTCAAGAAATCTCAGATTCCTTTCTGTGGCACAGGCAGAATTCTCCCGTAGAGGCAGAGGGGGAAACTCTCACAGGGAAGATGCTCCTTTCAGGGCAGAGGGGGTCCGCGTAACCAGGGTTCCAGGGATTCTTTCCCTGGCCAATCCTACCAGCGCTCCTGAAGAGCAGCCCAACTCCTTTCCTCTGGAGGTAGTTGGGGGACGTTTCTCCTTGTACCCTTCTGCCTGGCTAACCATCACCATCGATTCTTGGATACAAAGGATTATAACCAGATGTTATCATATCCCCTTCGATCTTTGTCCTGTCCCTTCAAAAAACCTTCCCAAAGTTCCACCCAGTCAAAGGGAAGAAGCAGCACTAGAGAGAGAAAAGCTGCTAAGAAAGAGAGTCATCCAAGTAGTCCCTCCAGACCAGATAGGATCCAGATTCTACTCAAGACTATTTTTGGTGCCAAAGAAAACCGGGGACTAGAGACCAGTTTGGATCTCAGTGTATTGAACAAGTTTGTGAGAGTACAAATATTCCGGATGCTCACTATACAGTCTATCCTCCTGCTTTTGGAAAAAGATGATTGGATGTGCTTGATAGATCTTCAATATTCGTACTACCACATAAAAGTGGACAGGCCATCAAGAAGATTTCTGTGCTTCCGTGCAGGAGCCAGTCACTACCAGTTCAGAGTACTGCTCTTCGGACTGTCTATAGCCGCCAGAGTGTTCACAAAGTGCATGGCAGTTGTCACAGCTCACTTGAGACTTCAAGGATTCCAGGTGTTTCCATACCTAAACTGGCTCATTTCCACCCCCACCAGACATCTACTGGAAGAAGCCCTGGCATACTCTCCTCGCTGCACAAAGGCTAGGCATAACCATAAACTGGCAAAAGTCTAGTCTCACCCCATCTCAGTCGACAGAATTCATATGGGTTATCTTGCACACACAGAACTGCAGAGCTGCTATTCCAGAGCACAGAAATTTAAGGTTTAAGCAACAACTGAATTCCAATCCTTTCAAGGGAGAAATCCACAGCTCACTCGGTTCTGCACCTGTTGGGTTCCATGGCAGCCTCCATCACCATTGTCCCCCTGGCCAGGTTTCACATGAGGCTTCTACAATGGCTACTGCCCACCCAATGGTATCCCTTTCAGCATCCTCTTTTAGCCATGATTCGAGTAACCCACAGGTGCAAACAGGATTTAAATTGGTGGATGACACACAATCTGTCACAATGGTCTCACCCCTTCTCCCCCCAACAACTCAAGGCCACAGTGACCACGGACGCCTCCCTGATGGGGTGGGGGGGCTATGTCAGGGACAGACAGTCCAAGGCACTTGGTCCAAACTGGAGGCCCATCTGCATATAAGTGTTCTAGAGCTGAGGGCGGTGCTTCTGGCGCTGCAAGCATTCCATCCCCTGCTGCCATCTGGGACAATTGCGATTCAATCAGACAACATGGCGGTGGTCTGGTACAACAAGCAAGGTGGAACTAAATCTTACCCCCTTTGGCGAGAGGCCATGAGGATATGGCAATGGGCGATGGCTACCAACCTTTTTCTTCTAGCAACGCACATTTCCAGGAGTTCCAGTGTGATTGCAGACTGACTCAGCAGGTGCATTCTTCAACCTCACGAGTGGTCCCTGAATCCCTTGATAGCAGCGGAGATCTTCCACTGCTGGGGGTCGTCCTTGCTGCAACCTCTTTGCATCCCCGACCAACTACAAATGCAGCAACTACTTTGCCCTGATTCCCCCTCCGGGACAGTCACCCCAGGGACGCTCTAGTCCACAATTGGCCCTTGTGTCTTCTTTACGCATTCCCACTCTTTCTCCCCATTCCCTAGTTTCTGAAGAAAGCCCATTGGTTGAAGAGCAAGGTGATCCTCATAGCACCATATTGGCCTCGACAGATTTGGTTCCCCTTTCTTTGGCCTCGCCTACTAGATCGACCATGGATTCTCCATCCAACCCTGGAGTTGATCTTGCATCCACAGAACCTGATTCATCCCAACTTGAACAGCCTGAAGCTCATGGCTTGGCTACTCCAATTCCCCTGATTGCCAGGCAGAATGATCTTTCTTTACCAGTATGTGACATTCTCATTGCATCTCATAAGTCTTCCACTAGAATTACTTATCTGAGCAAGTGGGAAAGATTTACCTGTTGGCTGAAAGATAAACAAGTAGATCCCTTCTCAGCACCAGTGTCAATAATACTAGACTATCTGGCCGACCTTTTCCAGTCAGGTCTTTCGGCCTCTACCATTAGAGTTCATTTGACTGCAATTTCTAATTTTCATGAGGGTGTCCAAGATTCCTCATGTCCCACAAATTATGCAAACCTTCATAAAAGGTGTGAATCATCTGAAACCACCTTTTAGAGAACCTATTCAACCATGGGATTTATCATTAGTTCTACAAACTCTGACAATGCCACCTTTCGAACCAGCCTCTTCTTGTGACCTCCAGCATTTGTCATGGAAAACCTTATTTTTGGTTGCCATTATTTCTGCCAGACGTATTTCCGAGCTTCAAGCTTTATGTATCAAGAGTCCATACTTGATTTTCATAGAGATAGTGTCTCTGAGAACTAATCCATCATTTCTGCCAAAAGTGATCTCTGAAATGTCCATTGATCAAACCATTGAATTGCCAGATGTTCTTAGTCTCCCATTGCTGCAGTCCTTACATATGGGTAGTCCGCTGTCCACAATCGGCCCGAATACCAAAGGGCTAGAACCGGCGTCGGTCATCGGCGCCCGAGACTGACTTCAGTATGTGCCAGTACAAATGCGCATGACCGACGCCATATCCTCAGTCTTTCTTGCCGCGTGGTCCTAAGCAGAAGCAGCGTTTTGCAAGTGCCGTTCGGCATTCTGGAATTGTCGGTTTTCGAGTTTCAGACCGGAGACCAAGTTGGGCTAAGTACCCCGTTGGGGACACACTTGTCTTTTTCTTGCCTCAGTATTGACGGATGTCAGAAAAAGTTAATAACTGTATTTCTTGTGGGAAACAGATTCCTCATAGGGATTACCATTCACTCTGTATTCCTTGTTTAGGGCCTGAGCACAACGTTGTTGGGTGTCGCTTTTGTGCTACTTTTAACAAGCGTACTATTAAACGTCGGTTGGACTGTGCTAGGCTAGTGTTTGGTAAATGTAATTACAACATGCCGTCGGATTCTCCGATGCCTGGTTCTTCTAAGAAACGCAAAGAGAGGTCTTTGCGGTCCAAACAGGATGAGTCGTCCGCTCCGGACGCCGGTTCTGTAGAACCACCGACTACTTCAGCGGCTCCTGAAAATTTACCTGAGTCTCTAGGGGAGCCTTTGTTACTACAGGAAGTGGCTTCTCCTGTGTTAGGCCAGGCTGAGGGTGCTTCTCAGGTGTCGGTGGTTCCCTCCCCTCTTAGGGTAGTTAGGCCTCCTCCTTCTAAAAGCCATTCTAAGTCTAAGTCTGCCCCTGCTGGTGCTAGTTCCCAGGGTCCAGCTCCTAGGAAGCACATGTTAAAGATGGCTGAAGATTTGATTACTTTAATTAGGGGTTCTATGCCCCCCCCTGAGAAGAGGCCCAGGGTAGAGACAGAGTTGGAGGGTTTGGTTCAGTCTTCCAATGATTCAGATTCCTCTGTGGAAGAACTTCAGGTTTTCCCTCCCTATTCTGATTCGGAGGCTGAGGACACTACTCCCTCTGCGTCCCCTCCGGAAGATTTTTCTTTCTCTGAGTCTTTGCATTCCATGAGGGAACATTTCAAATGGGAAGGCCAGGATTACTCTGATTCTCGTAAAAGGCTAAGAGAATTCTTGTTTTTGCCTCAGCATAGGCCCTTGGCTATTCCCCCTGTACTGGATGTTGTTCAGGATGTATTTTCTGAGGCTGCCCTTAACCCAGATTCTCTGCCTCCTGCCCCAGTTAAACCAGATAGATACTACAGGGTTCCGGAAGCTCACAAGTACTTATACAAGATCCCTAGGGCTGATCCAGAAACTATTTCTCAAGGCCCCACAGGGGTTAGGGCTTCTGTGGTTAAGAATCCAGTTCCTCTGGACAAGGATGCTAGGGCCCTGGATAGGTGGGGTAAGAAACTGTATACCTCTTCTACTTTGGCTATGAGAGCTTTAAATTGTCAGTTTCATATGCTCAGGTATCAAAATTATTTGCTGGGTCAATTGAAATGCAAAGTAGATGCTTTAGCTGAAGGTATTGATTGTAAGGAGCTTCAGGATTTAGTGCATGCTTCAGACCAGGTTGGTAAGCATTCTTTGCAGTGTGGTTTTGATGCTTTGCAAGCTTCTTCCAGGGTGGCTGCTACTAGTTCTGTTGTTCGCAGGCATGCCTGGCTTAAAGATCAGACCTTGTCAGAGCATGTTAAGGCTCGAATTATGGATGCTCCTTTACAATCTGATGTTCTTTTTGGCCCTCCAGTAGAATCAGTTTTGAAAAAAATGGAGGAAAAAGCTAAGTCTATGCAGACAGTTAAGGACTTTTTACAGGTTCAGCCCCCTAAGTTCAGTAGGAATTGGCCTGCTAAGGGATGGTCTTTTCCCTCTTCAGATTTTCATTCTAGGGGCAGGTCGAGGTAGAGGTAGGGCTTCCTCTCAGGGCCCTGTTACTTCTAGGACTTTGAGTTCTTCTACCCCTTCTGCTGGGGAGGTCAGGGGTCAGTCCTTTCGGAAGCAGACACAATGACCTGTGTCTTCAGCTGCCGGACTCTGCTTTGCTGGCAGCTCCTCTAGGAGGAAGACTGGGACTTTTCAAAAGGAATTGGCATTTGGTTACCCAAGACAAATGGGTATTGGACATAATAGATCGAGGTTACAAATTTTATTTTCACACATTCCCTCCTTTCAAAGGTATGCCGGATGTGCCTCATCAGCAAAGACTGGAAGCACAGGCACAAATTTCTTCTCTGCTTCAGTTGGGAGCAATACAGGGAGTTCCTTCTGCGGAAAGAGGCACAGGGTTTTATTCCCGTCTTTTCTTAGTGCCAAAGAAAGGAAATACTTGGAGACCAATTCTGGATTTATCCATTCTAAACACCTTTCTGGAAATTCCAAAATTCAAGATGTTAACACTGCAACAGCTGTTACCTATGCTGGGCAGAGATCACTGGATGGTGACTTTGGATCTCAAAGAGGCCTATCTTCACATTCCTATCAGGCCCAGTTGCAGGAAATTCCTGAGATTTCGGAATGGGAATTTGCATTATCAGTTCTCTGCATTGCCCTTTGGCTTATCTACTGCGCCCAGGGTATTCACAAAAGTCCTGGCTCCAGTAATAGCTTTTCTCAGACTAAAAGGAATTCAAATTTATCCTTATCTGGACGACTGTTTGATTCTGGCTCAAGGCAAGCACAAACTTCTTCAACATCTGCAGTATGTAATGACAGTTTTAAGATGCCTAGGGTATTCTGTGAACAAAATAAAGTCCAGTCTAGTACCCTCACAAGAGATGTGTTTTCTGGGTGTAAGACTGAATACAGCTACTCAGATGGCATTTCTTACCCCGGACAAACAAAGAAATCTTCACCTATACTTCCAACAGCTATCAGTAATGTCCAGGCTGACTGCAAGGACAGTTCTTCAAGCCTTGGGGTTCATGGCATCTTGCATTCTAGTACTTCCCAATACCAAACTGCATATGAGGAAGCTACAATGGTATCTCAAAAGCGTTTGGACTCAACACAGCCACGATTTGGACACTGTCATTCGAATTCTACCTTGCATTCAAAAAGGATTTGTGTAGTGGGCTCAGGAATGTCACCTAAACAAGGGACTCTCTGTGACCCAACCAGAGGCAAGTCAGATTAACGACAGACGCCTCGGAGTCAGCCTGGGGAGTTCATTTCAAAGGAAAATGGATTCAAGACCTTTGGCCCCCAGAGCTACTTCACTTGCATATCAACATGAAAGAGATGCTGGCAGTTCAATTTGCATTGAAAGCATTCAAGGACCTACTTCAACCAGGACTAGTGTTGATTCGAACAGACAACACAACTGTCATGTGGTACATCAACAAGCAGGGGGGAACTCATTCTTACCCTCTTTGCAGACAAGCAATGCTGTTATGGGAAACTGCTTTAAATCTGCACATCACTCTTCGAGCACAGTTTCTGCCAGGAGCACAAAATTCTTTAGCAGATGTTCTGAACAGACAGATGGTGGATCCTCACGAATGGAAGTTGGATCCTCAGGTATTTCTTCAGTTGACCATGGCTTGGGGAACTCCAGACATAGATCTGTTCGCTTCTCCTCTGAATTTCCAACTACCTCTGTTTTGCACAAGGCTGTTTCATCCAAAAGCCTGGAAAATAGATGCACTATCCTTCAGTTGGAGCAACCTTCACGTGTATGCTTTTCCTCCTCTGCCTCTTCTTCCAAAGGTACTGTTGAAAGTCAGGAGGGACAAACCTTGCATGATCCTTATAGCACCGGATTGGCCTCGTCAGCATTGGTACCCTCTGTTGAGGAGCTTAATTCATGGAACACCTTGGCCATTACCACAGATTCCTCACTTATTGACTCAGGAAAACAATCATTTTCTCAATGTCAGGGTGCAATCCCTACACCTGACAGCCTGGCACATTCTATTTTAAAGAAGGAGGGCCTTCAGCTCCCTCAACAAGTTTTGGATGTTATTTTGGAAGCCAGGCGACCTAGTACTCGAAAGGTTTATGCTGCTAAATGGAAGAGATATTTCCTTTGGGGTTCACCTAAAGGTTTTGATGTCAAATTGCCTAATTTGAGTTGTACATTGCAATATTTGACTGTTTTGTTGGACAAGGGTTTGTCCTTCTCTTCTGTAAAAGTGCATGCTGCAGCTATTTCTGCTCACTATGATTGTGTGCCTCCTTTTGAACCTGCAGCTACTGCTGAATTGAAGTTGTTGTCTTGGAAGACTGCTTTTTTGTTGGCTGTTACTTCTGCTAGAAGGGTATCTGAATTACAGGCCCTCATGGCAGTGGAACCTTTTCTGATTTTTCACAAGGACAGAGTTTCCTTACGTACTAATCCTACTTTTATGCCTAAAGTGATTTCTAATGTGGCATTGAACCAATCTATACATTTGCCTACTTTTTATGCTAACCCCCAAAATAAAGGGGAAAAAGTTTTGCATTCTTTGGATGTACATAGGCAGTTAAGGTATTATCTGAGCAGAACCAAAGAGTTCAGAAGATCTCAACAACTATTTGTTTCTTTTGCTTTGACTTCTCAGGGGAAAGCTGTCTCGAAACAAACTATTTCCAAGTGGATTGGCCATTGTATTACTTTTTGTTACTCTCATCATGGAAAGGATGTTCCAGTTGGGATCAGGCCTCATTCTACTAGGGCTACGGCCACCTCTACTGCTTTTCTGAGAGGGGTAGCTACTAAAGATATTCTAGAGGCAGCTACATGGATTTCTGTACATACCTTTACAAAGCATTATCATTTACCTCTTTATTCTAGGTCTAGGGCTGGGTTTGCCACTGCAATCTTACAGGGCATGTTAGCAGCTCCTAATACTATTTAGTTAGCCAGCCTCCCTTTTTTCCGTTGCTCTGGGATTCTACCCATATGTAAGGACTGCAGCAATGGGAGACGAAGAACATAGTACAGTTTTGTACCTACCATAAATGTAGATGTTCGAGGATCTCCATTGCTGCAGTCCAATTTTCCCTCCCTCCCTCCTTCCCCCTTTTCTTTTTTAGGTTGGGTTTTGGGTGGTGTTTTTTGCATTCTGACGTCTGAGGCAAGAAAGACTGAGGATATGGCGTCGGTCATGCGCATTTGTACCGGCACGTACTGACGTCAGTCTCGGGCGCCGATGACCGATGCCGGTTCTAGCCCTTTGGTATTCGGGCCGATTGTGGACAGCGGACTACCCATATGTAAGGACTGCAGCAATGCAGATCCTCGAACATCTACATTTATGGTAGGTACAAAACTGTACTTTTTCTTTCCCAATCATTCAAACAGAGGAGAGTATTGCCTACATACCCTAGATATCCACAGGAAAATCCATTTTTACTTGAACAGGACTAGGTCCTTTCGTAAATCTGGCCAGTTATTTTTGGCCTTTTCTGGACCTAGATTAGGATCTGCTGTTGCTAAGGTCACATTAGCTAGATGGTTGAAGGACTGTGTGACCTTCATCTATACACAACACAATATCTCATTGCTACTATCATGAAAGCTCATTCAACAAGGTCGGTGGCAACTTCTGCTGCCTTCCATGCCAAAGCTTCTTTACATGACATCTGTGCAGCTGCAACTTGGGCTATGCCTCATACCTTCATCAATCATTACAAATTGGATTTGGCCTCCAGGGGAAGAGCATCTTTCGGTTCTATGGTGCTCAGGAATGTCCTTCCATGAGAGCCTCCCAGGAATAGAGGTAGCTGGGGCTCTGTCCCATGTGTAAGGAATGAACGAGGATTAACTATCAGATAAAGAAGTTATGTCTTACCATAATGTTTCGTCTGTATTGTTGAACCTCGTTCAGTCATTACAACCCTCCCTCCTTCCCCTTCCTGTGGTTTCTAGTGGATCTCACCATCCGGCTCTTGACCAGTGGTAGCATCTACCTTCTTCTTTGCAAACTCAGTCTGAGGTAACAGGGAGAGGGGATTGTGGGTAAGAGTTTAGCTTGAGAGTTTGAAGCTGACGCGAGCTTGGAAAATGGCTGGCTCTGTTCCGAGGTCGGAACCGATACCCATGCATAATGACTGAACGAGGATCAACAATACAGATGGAACGTTATGGTAAGACATAACTTTTTTTCTCCCATAAGACAACTAGAAGGAAAGTTTATGCTAGCAAATGGAAAAGATTCTCTTACTGGGCAGAATCCAGGAATTTAGATCCTTTTACAGCTCCTGTACACGAAATTTTGGATTTCTTAGCAGAACTGTTTCAATCTGGTGAAGCTGCTGCTACCATCAGAGTACAACTAGCTGCCATTTCAAATTTTCACATCTGAGTTTTTAACTTGAGCATAATGTCTCACAAACTCTTTAAGGCCTTCATGAGAGGTACATCTCTACTTAGACCCCCAGTGAGAGTGCCTCTTCACCTTGGGATCTCAGTTTAGTTCTGGCCTTTGATACTGCCACCCTTTGAAACCAGCAGCATCATGTTCTTTGAAATTTCTCTCTTGGAAAACTCTTTCTAGTTGCTATTACTTCTGCCAGACGTGTTTCTGAACTCCATGCCCTATGTGTTCGCCCTCCATACCTGTTTTTTCACAAAAAACGTGTTTGTGAGAACCAACCAATTTTTTCTACCTAAAGTTTTGTTCAAAACACAATTTGAATCAATCCATTGAACTTCCTGTCTTTTTCCCTAATCATTCCAACAAGGCAGAATACAGATTACACCAATTGGATGTGCATAGACAACTACATTTCTATCACTATAGAAGTAAAGATCTGAGAAAATCGGATCAGTTGTTCCTTTCATTTGCTAACAACAACCAAGGCCTTCCAGTTTCTAAAGTAACCTTGTCAAAAATGGTTGTCAGACACCATTGCCTGTACTTACCATTTGTGACAAAAAGATCTTCCAGCAAATCTCAAAGGTCATTCAACCAGGTCAGTAGCTACTTCGGTAGCGTTTCAATCTAGATTGCCCATAAATTATATTTGTGCAGCAGCTACTTGGGCAGATCCTCATACATTTATTTCTCATTACAAAGTAGATGTGGTCTCCCAGGGCAGGGCTTCCTTTGGTTCCACGGTTCTGAAGAGTCTGTTCCAATGAGCCACCCAGAATTGATGTGCTAGGGATGCTGTCCCATCCAGTAAGAATGAAGGCGAGACTGGACAACTTAACATAAATAAGTTGTGTACCTACCATAACTTTCCATGTTAGTTGTCCTTCATCTCGCCTTCTTTCTTGCGTCCCTCCCTCCTTCCCCCTTCCTCGAGGATTGAGAGGAGTGTTTCACTGGCTAACTTTTGTTCTTAGTTGCTTCCCAAGCAAACCATGGCAATTTACTGTATATCCAGGTTTAATAATAATGGATTATCTTCTATGATTATGTTTAGTGTGAGCTATCTCAAATGAGATCTGGGTAGCTGACGCTGGGCATTCTAGGATAAGGGGTAGCCTCGAGCCAGTAAAGAGCTCTCTAGCTATAGAAAGTGGCCGAGTCAGAGCCGAGGATCGGCTCCGTACCCATCCAGCAAGAAGGAAGACGAGATGAAGGACAACTAACATGGAAAGTTATGGTAGGTACATAACTTCCTTTTTTCCTCCTTTTGAGCCAACAGCTTCTGCCCTGTAAAGTTGCTCACTTGGAAGACCACTTTAGTAATACCTATCAAGTTAGCAAAGAGGGCATCGGAGCTGCAAGCCCTCGTGTGCAAAGAAACTTTCGCTATCCATCACAGGGTAGGGTAATTCTTGGAATTAATTCTTCCTTCATGCCTAAGATGGTATCAGAACTTTCTCTAAACTAGGCTATCCACTTGCCAGTTTTTATCCCAAATTCACAGAACAAAGTGGATAAAAATCCTTCATTCTCTAAATGTACACAGCCAAATTGGGTACTACCTAGACAGGACAACAACCCAAAATAGAGAGGTACAGTTGTTGATGACTTTCCCAGAGTATCTCCAAACAAACCATATTCAAATGGATAGCTAGTAGGATTAAGTTATGTTGCACTCACCATGGACAACCTCTGCTTGGTCATGTCAAAGTCATTCTGCCATTTACAGGGCAACTACCTCTTCCTTCCTCCAAAGGAATTTCATATCCAGGTCATCCTAGAAGTTGCCACTTGGAACTCTGTGCACACTTTTTCAAAAGACTACTATTTAGGCATTTCCTCCAGAGCTAGAGCAAGGTTTTGCAGGATGGCAGTAGCAAACCCTACTTCCTAGGGGCCAACAGAATTACCTGCCACCCAATAAGTAGCTTTGGGAGTCCTCCCAGGGATCAGTACTACAACGCTGACTTCGAAGAACATAGTACTGTTGTGCAACACTTAGCATAACTGTAGCTGTTTGAGTAGATCAGTGTTGCAGTACAATCTCCCACCTTCCACCCCTCCATCTGCTGACCCTTTAGCAGTACATACTCCTACTCTCCAATCCCTGTATCTGCTGACCTTTCACATTCCCTTGCTTGGTGCAAGGGGGAGAGTAGACCTGCGGATAGCTTTTTGCTTCAACATCGACTGTCTTCATCCCGGTTGCTTACACACACAAAATTGGACAACAGGGGACGTCACCTGTTGTTCACTGCCTTGAAAAAACTGCCAATTGACACAGACTGACACCCTTTTTTTATACCCCGACGTCGGTCAGCTAGGGATGATGCAAAGACTCTAGAAATCTGGCTGGTCACAGACTTCTGCATGGCAGGAAGACTCAAAAATCGGTACTGAACATTGATCTACTTGAACTTCTGCAGTCCTGCTGTGTGCGAGACAACTGTACTTTCCCTCCTTAAAGATCAGGTTTTGTTTTGTGACTAGAAGCTTTCCAGTTAGTTATGATTTACCTGTGATCAGGTAACACAATGGATGATGCAATGTTTGACATAAAACTGACTGCCATGATGGTTGGTATTTCATTGGCTAGAGGCACAGCAGTGCGGTCACACTTCAAAGCCAAATGGAAATAAACAGCATTTGTCATGTTGCCCAGTTGTTTGATGGTATAAGTTTTTAAAAAGTAAAGGCAGCCAGTATTAATTTAAGCTTTCCAAGAAGAAAAGTATTCAATATGCGTTATACATATTGCACATACTTTGAGTGGAGTCCAATGAGACAGATTGCTTTCAGAACAATATTTTCATTATATTCTCTTGCTGTGATTTATATGATTCCCTTTGCTTTGCCTAGGTTTATAGATGTTTAGAGGACTAACACTGTCTATGGATAAAAACCTTGAAACTGTACACAGTTCTGTTACCACATTGTGCATGAAAAGTGTCTAAACCTTTGTAAAATAAGGCAGTGCTGCTCTGGCCATTAGATATTTGTATGTTTCGTGTTGACTATCTACAAGTATTAAATATTAATGGCTGCTGTATTATATAGTATGCTAACAGAAACTACACCTGTTCTTGTTCATTTCTGACCACAGGTTAGAGTTTGTAAAGCAGTAATTGTTTGCTTGTGTTTCCTGACATTGGAATGCTCTGTGATGCTTTGTAAGGAGCATACATAATTATAGGACCTTAACTTGTTAGATTAACAATGTTGTTTGTAGTGAATTACTATTTTTTTTTTTTTTTTTTTTTTAACTAAGACAGACATTTTAAGATCACCAAACTACAGTGAAGGGGTGTTCACCGATCTGTATTCACACGTCTTCATTCTCAGATTTATGGCATTATAAAGCAGACCAAACAAATGCCTTGCATATTGGGTGTGTAGAGAGTTGAAAGAAGTATGATGATTTTTGATTCATGTTCAAGAGATCTTTGTATTCACTGCGGATCTTTTTAACTGTTTTTGCTCGAGTGCAGAAATAGCTCCCCCTGTACATGGCGTCATTGACAAAACCTGCTTCTCTTTGTTTTGGTTGCAGAGGTGTTGGGTTGTGTTGAAGTTGGCTCAGCCTTGTATATGTGTGTGAGAAGTCAGACCTGTGGGAGGAGATGACCCCCCCCCCCCCCCCGGCTTGGATTTTCTGTGTTATGGCTGAGTGCATTAGAAACATGATCGGCATGACTGATCAGAAGCAGTGTTGAGTCTTTCATAGACTTGTTACAAGAGGTTCTTTGTTTGATGGGCCTTAGGTCAGAAAGAGTCCCTGTTTGTCTTGGCTGGGAAGTGATAAGGGCTGGCTTGCTTGTGGCCTGTCTGCTTTTCCAGTGTTGCAGTTTTAAGGCCCCAAACTTGTTGTTGCATGACCTGATGTGATAAACATGTTGAAGTCGAGCAAGGGACATTAACAGCCTCTTAAAAAGAAAAATTGTCAAGCTTTCATTTGTTTTAATAAGGTAGATCTTTATAATACACGATTGTTTTAATGACAAGACACTGTGTAGGAATTGCAGGTTTCTTTAGTCAAGCTTAAACAGTTTAAGTGCATCTGATTTCACTGACTCAACAAGAAGTAGCAGTAATCCATCTGACCATCACTAGGAAATGCAAAAGTACTTTACACTGCATATTCAAATGTAGACAATTTGTTGGAACATTTAAAATGCTGTCCTTTATTGGGATGGGAAATTGCCAGTACCAGTTTGGGAAAAAAATAGAGCAACTGTTTTGGACAATTTAATGGGCATTAATTAAGTTGGTGGAGAGCGTTGGCATTTGTTGCCATTTTCGATATCCAAGATTAAGTGCATTTTTTAGGTATTGTAATTGCATGTTTATCATGTAAACTGCAGAAGGCACAAGTGCAGGTAACTGTAGAGGAAAAAGATTAATTTTACATGGTCGGTAGTGCCATCTACCCCTTGGGCTAGGTGAAAAGTTATTTTCTGGCACTAACACTTTGTACTGACCATGGAGACTTGTGGGACCTCTGTTTAAAAACACAGTTTATATAGAAGAAATGTATTTTTCATTGGAGGTTGCCTTAATCAGAACTGTCTTTGAACTGTGGCAGTCTTCAGGCCTTGTGAAATTTAGGGCTGTAGAAAATGCTGCTTTGTGCATTTGTAGTTTGGAGTGCATTATATTTGTGGATTGACTTTCTTTGTGAGTATACAGCTAATCATTTGAGTATGCAGCTAGTCATTGGCTGTAGATATAGATCTGTTACCTAAATAGGTGCACTAGTTTACTTGTACAAGCAGACAAACGTATCAACATCCATTAAATTCAATAACCTCTTCCCATCTGATGGTAAGTAATATGATGTTCATCTTGTTACCCTGCTGCAGTCATCACACTTGGGTTATCCTGTCGTCAGGCGGTCCCGCAGTCGGCCGGATTTCCAAAGTCTTTGTCCGACGTCTGTTGCCGTCGCCTCATCCCTGACGTCAGTGCGCCAGGGGGACATATATTGCAACCGACGCCATTTTCTTCAGTCTTTCTTGCCGCGCGGTGCCCGAAGCAGAAGCAGTTCGCAAGTGCCGGTCGGCCGACTCCTGAGATTGTCGAATTCGAATTTCAGACCGAAGTCTTCTATAAAGCTAAGTACCCCGTTGGGGAAACTTTTCTTGCCTCAGACCGATGTCAGAAAAAGTTAACAATTGTATTTCTTGTGGGAAGCAAATACCTCATAAGGATTTTCATTCTTATTGCAGACCTTGCCTAGGCCCTGATCACAACGTCACTTGTCGTTTTTGTGCTAGGTTTAATAAGCGTACTATTAAAAGACGATTTGATTAGGCACAACACTATATTTTGGTAGAAAATTTAACTATAACATGCCATCGGAGCTTCCAACCACAGACGTGCTCAAAAAGCGCAGGAACAAGGACCGACAGCCCAGGCCTAAGCCCGATTCCGAGGCCTCGGTTGATCCGGTCTCCGGTTATCAGTGAGGCTCCGACGCAGCCCCTAACTACCGCAGTTCTGGAACCCGAGACCGCTACGGATATTTTGACGGAATGTACTAGGCCGACGCAGCCTTTTACTTCAGGCCCTTCCGACGATTTACCTTCTAAGGACGTCGGTGCTTCTGAAACGCCATCGGTTGCTGAAGGCGTTTTCAGACCGACGACTCTCACAGTCAAAGCGTTTTCTAAGTCGAAGACTCCTAAATCTAAAAAGACTACACTTCAGTCTCCTGTTCAAGGCCCTATGCCTAAGAAACAGATGCTCAAAATGGCTGAAGATTTGATTTCTCTTATCAGGGGTTCACAGCCTCCTCCTGACAAAAGGCCTAGACAAGAGGAAGATTTTGCTTCCTCTGAGCAACTGTCTATTTCTTTGGATTCCTCTGAGGACCAAGACTGTTCCTACTCTCCTTATGAAGATTCTGATGCTGAGGACTCTATTCCCTCAGCTTCCCCTCCTGAAGACTACTCTTTTGGGGAAACTTTACACACTATGAGGGAACATTTTCACTGGGAAGGTCAGGATTACTCTGATTCCAAGAAAAGGCTCAGAGAGTTTCTTTTACTCCCCCAACACAGACCTCTAGCCATCCCACCTGTTTTGGACATTGTGGATGATGTCTGTTTAGAATCCAGTTTCAACCCAGACTCTCTACCTCCTGCTCCGGCTAAGCCTGACATACTACAGAGTACCTGATTCCCACAAATTTCTTTCCAAAAGCCCGGTAGCTGACCCAGAGACTATCTCCCAGGGTCCCAAGGGGGCTAAGGCTTCCATGGCTAAAAGCCCAGTACCTTCTGAGAGGGACTCGAGCACTAGACAGGTGGGGGAAAAAGGTTTACACCTCAGCCACATTAGCTATGAGAGCACTAAATTGTCAATTTCATATGCTTAAGTATCAGCAATTTCTAATCTCTCAGTTAAAACAAAAGATAACCTCCCTCCCTCAACAATCTGAATTGAAAGAAGTACAGGATTTGTTGCACGCCACCGAGCAGACGGGCAAACATACCTTACAATGTGGGTTTGATTCTTTGGAGGCCTCCTGCAGAGCAGCTGTCACTGGATCAGTTATACATAGGCATGCCTGGTTAAAGGAACAAAGTCTGCCTGATCATGTTAAAGCAAAACTACTAGATGCTCCCTTACAGCAGGATGTTCTTTTTGGAGTTAAAGCAGAAGAAGTTTTAAAGAAAATGGAAGATAAGGCGAAATCAATGCAGACAGTCAAAGATTTCCTACAAGTACAACCCCCTTGCTTCAGCAGAAACTGGCCAACAAAAAATTGGTCCTTTCAAGCCACTGACAGACCTCAGAGGGGTAAATACAGGCGCCCAAGGGGCAGAGGACAACCACAAGCCCAGTATAAACCTCGCCAATGGGGCACTCCAACCCAGAAGAGAGGAGAAGACCGGTCTCAACCCACCAGAAGGCAAACTCAATGACTTGCACCTCAGCTGGCCAAACAAAGCTCTTTTGTCAGCCCCCTTGGGGGGAAAACTAGCACTTTTTGCAGACAGCTGTCACATGATCAGAAAGGACAAATGGGTCCTAGACATAATTTTACGAGGATACAGATTCCAACCTTGCCAATGAAAAGAGGAATGCCAAACCTGCCACAAAATCAAAGGGCAGAGGCTCAAAAACAAATTACAGCTCTCATGGCCATGAGAGCCATTCAACGGGTACCGACTCAAGAGCAAGGCCAAGGATTTTACTCGAGGCTCTTTCTAGTACCCAGAAAGGACAATGCTTGGAGATCAGTTCTGGACCTTTCAATTCTAAACACTTACAAGTTCCCAAATTCAAGATGCTAACACTACAGCAGCTACTTCCCATGTTGGGCAAGGAAGCATGGCTGGTAATGTTGGACCTCAAGGAGGCATACCTGCATGTCCCTATCAGACAAAGTTGCAGAAGATACCTCCGTTTCATTGCAGGTTCAACCCATTATCAATACTCTGCACTGCCCTTTGGCTTATCTACTGCGCCCAGAGTTTTCACAAAATGCCTGGCACCAGTAATTGCATACTGCAGACAAAGAGGAATTCAAATATATCCATACCTGGACGACTGTCTCATCCAAGCAGAAAGAAAAGACATTCTCTTACATCATCTGGCTTTTGTGAAGCATCTACTAAATTGTCTGGGGTACACAGTAAATGAAAAGAAGTCAATACTAGTACCCTCACAAAAAATGACATTCCTGGGTGCCAGCTTGGACACAACGGCCCAGAAGGCTTATCTTACACCAGACAAGCAACTGCAACTGACTCAATATTTCAAGACAATGGCAACAAAGACCCAATTAAGTGCAAGAAAAATTCTGCAGGCTTTGGGCTTCATGGCATCTTGCATTCTGATAATACCATTTGCAAAACTGCATATGAGGAAATTACAGTGGTACCTAAAAAGCGTATGGTCTCAACACAGCCACAGCTTGGACACAGTGATATTTCTCATTCCCTGCCTTCAACAGGAATTTCTATGGTGGTCACAGGCATGTCACCTCAACAAGGGTCAGCCTTTCACCTTGCCCCCAACCAGGCAAACTATCACAACAGATGCTTCAGACTATGCCTGGGGGGCACACATGGCAGGGCAATGCATTCAAGGCCTATGGACTGCAGAACAAAGAAAACTGCACATAAATCAAAAAGAGATGCTAGCTGTACAGAAAGCTGTGACAGTCTTCAAGGATCTACTACATCCAGGACAACTTGCAATAAAGACTGACAACACCACAGTAATGTGGTACATAAACAAACAAGGGGGCACACATTCCTACCCTCTTTGCAGGCAAGCAATAATCTTATGGAACACAGCTCTGGCCTACCAAGTCCAGTTACAAGCTCAATTCTTGCCAGGACAGAAAAACACATTGGCAGACGACCTAAGCAGAAACATCAAAGATCCCCACGAGTGAAAACTAGACCCACAAATATTTACAATGATATCTCAAAAATGGGGCCTTCCAAATATAGACCTGTTTGCCAGTCCTCAAAACTACCAACTGACAAAATTTTGTACAAGGACATTCCACCATCAAGCTTAGAAAATGGATGCTCTCTCCTTCAGTTGGAAAAACCTGACAGCATATGCCTTTCCGCCATTACCTCTTCTCACAAAGGTTCTTTTGAAGGTCAAAAAGGAGAAACCTCGACTGATTCTCATAGCCCCAGACTGGCCACGCCAGCACTGGTACCCGCTATTGAAGAATATGGCTCACAGCCCACCATGGATATTGCCTCAAATACCTCATTTGCTCACGCAGCAAAACAAACAGATTCTATACAGCCAGCTAAAAACCTTAAACCTGGCTGCATGGCAAATCTATTAAACATCCAACCAGCCCCTCTTTCACAAGCAGTTCTGGATGTTATTCTGGAAGCCAGGAGGCCAAGCACCAGGAAGGCTTACTCGGACAAATGGAAAAGGTTTTCTGCCTGGAACCAAGCTAAAGGCCAAGACACAACTCAGCCTCATATGCCTCACATCCTGCAGTATTTAGTTGAGATGATGCACAAAGGACTTTCCTTCTCAATTAAAATCAATGCTTCAGCTATTTCAGCTCACTATGACACGAATCCACCTTTATTTTCACATCCTCTTCTAAGGCAGTTCCTCAGAGGGGCAAAAAACATTAGACCACATAGAAGAGCTCCTACACCAACATGGGACCTCAACTTTGTTCTGGAAAAACTAACGTTACCTCCCTTTGAACCAGCTTTCTCTGCAGACCTTCAGTTCCTATCTTGGAAGACTGCCCTGCTCCTGGCAATAACTTCTGCTAGGAGAGTCTCAGAATTACAGGCACTAATGGCAGTAGAACCTTTCCTCATCTTTTATTGACAGAGTTTCTCTGCGAACTAATCCTTCCTTCATGCCTAAGGTGGTTTCCAGTGTAGCTTTAAATCAAACCATCCACCTACCCACTTTCTTCCCCAGTCCACAGAACAAAGGTGAGAGACTCCTGCATTCCTTGGACATTCACAGGCAGCTTCGTTACTACTTGGATAAAACCAAGGCTTTCAGAAAAACTGACCAGCTCTTTGTATCCTATGCTACTGCTTCTCAAGGGAGGGCTATATCCAAACAAACCATTTCTAAATGGATAGGCCATTGCATACGGTTCTGTTATACCCATCATGGGAAACAAGTTCCTCCTACCATTAGATCCCACTCTACCAGGGCAACAGCTACCTCTACAGCCTTTCTCAGGGGGGGTTCCTACCAAGGAAATTTTAGAAGCTGCAACTTGGAGTTCTGTGCACACCTTCACCAAACACTACCACTTACCTCTTTATTCCAAGCCCAGGGCGGGCTTCGCCACTGCAGTTCTGCCTCCACTAACCCTCTATGATACCTCCACCCTACCTTAGCTTTGGGACTCGACCCAAGTGTGATGACTGCAGCAGGGTAACACGATGAACATAGTACAGTTTTGTACCTACCATAAATGTAGATGTTTGAGTGTTCACCCTGCTGCAGTCCAGGTTACCCTCCCTCCTTCCCCTCTGATCTACTGGCTAAATCTCTGCTATGCCTTACTGATGTATTTGCTTATAGCTGAAGGGATTTTGTGTTTGTACAGTGTTCACACCTTTTGGT
Organism: Protopterus annectens; assembly: GCF_019279795.1. Taxonomy (NCBI): domain Eukaryota; kingdom Metazoa; phylum Chordata; order Ceratodontiformes; family Protopteridae; genus Protopterus; species Protopterus annectens. The sequence goes on from NC_056742.1 coordinate 371,205,417, forward strand.
ACTAATTTTGATCACCTTTTTGGGGGCACCTGACATCTGGGGCAAGAAAAACTGAAGAAAATGGCGTCTGTTGCAATATATGTACCCCTGGCGCACTGATGTCAGGGATGAGGCGACGGCAACCGTCGGACCAAGACTTTGGAAATCCGGCCGACTGCGGGACCGCCTAACGACAGGATAATGCAAGTGTGATGACTGCAGCAGGGTGAACACTCGAACATCTACATTTATGGTAGGCACAAAACTGTACTTTCGTTGTAGTGAAATTGCATCCCATGGCCAGGTTACTTAGGAGATCATTTTACCAGGGTGCCATAGATATTGATATTAGTGACATATTAAGACATCTAGAGGTGTTCTGTTACTCCATAATAAAACACTAACCAAAATTTCATTAGTATGCAACATTTTCAGGGACTGAAAGTAACTTTCTAGTGCTTTCTTGAGAGCAGCTGCCACTTGCATGTTGTGATCAGTGGTTTTACTGGTTTTATTTTTCAAAGGTGTAAATGTGCAATCTTCATGTTTGAGAGCAGTTAAGTGAGAACTCTTTTGAGTCAATGGCAAAAAGAGGAAACCTATGTCGTGATGCGTGACGTCGATGTTGTGTACAAAAACACATACAGATGTGTGTGTTTGTGTGTGTGTGTGTGTGTGTTTGTTTGTGTGTGTATAAGAGCTCAGGGTTGCAAGAAATCTAGAACCTATATTGACAAACGGTGCACGCAAAGCAAGAAATCAGGTCTAGACAGTTTGGAGGATTACCAGTCCAGCTGCCAGCAAGCCTTAGTGATGTGAAAGGAAACTGCTGTAGTCTCCCCACCCCCAACAAAAAACTCGTGCTCTGCCCAACAGACACCCCAGCCAGGAACAAAACCAATATGTCTACTGCTCTGAGGAAGCAATGCTAATTGTTGCACCTCCGTCTTGCTATCACTGGGGAATATATAAATGAAGAGTGTTGCATAAGGTGTTTTTAAAGCCCAGTAGAGTGGCAAAAAACATATCGTCCATTACTGTCTGATTCTGTCCTCTCTGTGTGAGAGTCTTTTAAGTGTAAGAACTGGGGTGAAGATGTAGAACTGAGAGATGAAGCCTCACCTGTGACCTGAACATCACTAAATTAATTGGCTACCAGTTGCTGGAGTATATGGCAGGAGGGAATGGGGAGTGAGTATCTAATGCTGTCTCATCCATCCTTGGTGGAGAATGCCGGTCCAGCCTGCCACAATGCCAATACTTGACTAAGCGTTTCTGTGCAACATACAGAGGAGGAGGAGATAGGGTTGTGAGCTGGGTACTGACTATCTTAAATTTGTACAGTTGCCGTCATTGTTTTTGTGAAGCATCTGCTGCTCTGTGGTGCAAACTATAGAGGTGAGACCACAATATATGATATTAAATGATCAGTAAAAATACTATGAGCAACGATAGTGAATGCTGCTGAGAGATCAAGGCGGAACAAAACTGGGTAATACTTCTCTGGCCATTAGGAGGTCATTAACTACCTGAATAAGGGTGGTTTGGATACTAATCAGCATACAATTTGCATGTGTAATAACATAACTCTGCCCACTCCAATGGAATTGTGGGATACCAACATTCAAATAATTGTGAAAATGTTCCCCAGTTTAGCATCAACTCTAAAAATATAAATTCACACACACAAACACTAGTTAAAAGTCCCATTAGAGCATTAACAAAAAGTCTTAAGGGAAGTAGTAAGCAATAGGCTTGTAAAACACTTTGCATTCTACTTTCGGCCCTACGACACCTCTAGCATGTACACAGTGACATCATGTTAGCTGCACTCTTACTTAAATTCATTAAAGTAGCATACATTGGTAAGTGTAACATCATATATAAAATAACTGTGCTCTCTATTAATCTTAATAAGGAAACTAAAGTCTGTCGTAACAATCATTGGTATAACAAGCCACTGTTGTCAGTATGTGGGTATCTGGTCTTTCTGATGAATGGATGAAGTAAATTGGATTCAGAAACCTTATGCTTTTTTAATTATGTAAGTGCCAATTTGCATTTGTAAGTTTTGTAAACAAATCTAGTAGCTGCTGATTCTGGGCACTGACTCATACTGTCCCTAAATTAGACTCTTATTTTAGTTCTATCCAGGTTTATCTTCTTAATCGCAATTCCCTCCTAAAGCTGGTGACATTTGGAGAAAAGTTGGTAAATCACACGATATATAATGACAATAATTAGAGTTATACACTTCGTTTACTTCAGAAAATGTATATTAATTTGTATGCTCTTCTGATGTCTCTAATACAAATATATGTACAGACGTGTATATGTATGTGTGTGTGTGTGTATGTATGGATATATGTTCTTCTTGTTTCACTGTTGCAGTCATTACATTTGGGGTACTCTGCTGGCAGGTTGCCCTCAGTCGGCCTGAATAACAAAGTCTTGGGTCCTGCTTCGGTTGCTGTCTCCTCTTCCATGACGTCAGGGGTATGAAACATGCAGCCAACGACATTTTATTCAGTCTTTCTTGCTGCACGGTGCCCAAAGCAGAAGCAGTTTGCAAGTGCCGTCGACCGACTCCTGAAATTTTTGCATTCGAGTTTCAGAACTGAAGTCTTCAAACTAAAGCTAAGTACCCCGTTGGGGAAACTTTTTCTTTCTCCTTACCGATGTCAGTGAAAGTTAATAATTGCATTACTTGTGGGAAGAAAATACCTCATAAGGATTTTCATTTGTACTGTATTCCTTGCCTAGGCCGAGATCACAATGTGTCTTGCTGTCGTTTTTGTGCTAGATTTAACCAACGCACTATTGAGCGTTAGTATATTTTTGCTTCTAAATATTTTGGTTCAAGATTTAATTATCCGGAAATGTCGTCTGTTAGCAATCCGACTACCGGAGTTCACAAAAAACACAAAGAAAAAGACAGACAGACCGGTCCAAAACCGATGACGAAGCTTCTCCTAAGCCAGTCACCGGTACTCAGTGAGGTGCTTTCGCAGCCCGATACCCGCTACGTTTGAGTCGCAGGCCTCTACCGAGACTCATTTAGAGTCCGGTATGCCTAGAAGATTCTCAGAGTATTGAACCCACGGATGTCTCTCCCTTGGATTGGTCCGGAGCCGCTGAGCAGGCACCGGCTTCTGAGGGTGTTTTCAGGCCTCAACATTTTTATATTAAACCGATGCCAGCCTCAAAAACGAGGTAAAAAACATCTTCTATGTCTAAAAAAACCGACGCATGAGCCACGTGTTCAGGCCCCTATGCCTAAAAAACCAGATGATCAAAATGGGGGGGGGTCCCAACCCCCCCCCCCCCCCCCGCTAAGAGGCCTAGGCAAAGCACTGATTATGAATCTTCAGATCAGGTTTCCATTTCTTCTGATTCCTCTTCTGATAAGGAATTTTCTATTCCACCTTATGGGGATTCTGATGCAGAGGAATCCATCCCATCTGCATCTCCTCCTGAGGATTACTCTCTTGGAGAGACTTTGCATACTTTAAGGGAACATTTTCACTGGGAGAGTCAGGACTTCTCTGAATCAAAAAAGAGGCTTGGGAATTTCCTTCTTCCTCAGCATAGGCCTTTGGCAATACCTCCTGTATTAGACATTGTTGATGTGTTTTCGGAATCAAGCATGGCTCCTGATTCCCTGCCTCCGGCTCCTAGTAAGCCAGACAGATATTGCAGGGTTTCTGACTCCCACAAATTTCTATTCAAAAATCCTGCTGCTGATCCTGAGACTATTTCTCAGGGTCCCAAGGGTGTAAAGGCCTGTACAGCCAAAAGTCCTACCCCCTCTGACAGAGATTCCAGGGCGCTGGATAGATGGGGAAAGAATGTTTATACGTCTGCAACCTTGGCAATCGGGGCCTTAAACTACCAGTTTCATATGCTTAAGTATCAACAGCATTTTATGGGCTTACTGAAACAGAAAATGATATTGATTTCTGATTGTGTGGAAAATAAAGAATTACAGGAATTATTGCATTCAGCAGAACAGGTTGGAAAGCATACTTTGCAATGTGGTTTTGATTCCTTGGAGGCCTCTTGTAGGGCCGCTGTTACTGGATCTGTGATTAGAAGGCATGCCTGGCTCAAGGAGCAAAATCTGCCTGATCATGTTAAAGCTAAATTGTGATGCCCCTTTGCAGCATGATACTCTGTTTGGTAACAAGGCAGAAGAGGTTTTAAAGAAAATGGAAGACGAAGCTAAATCTATGCAAACTGTAAAAGATTTTTTGCAAGTGCAGCCACCCAGGTTCACTAGACACTGGCCTACTAAAAATTGGTCCTTTCCTGTGTCCAACAGAGCCACTCAAGGCAAATCCAGGCACTCAAAAGGCTCCAGATACCAATCACATGGTTCTTGCAGGTCAAAGCAATGGGGTGCCTCCATCTCCAAAACTGGAGGAAACAAAGCACAACCCTACAGTAAGCCGTCTCAATGACTTTACTCTAGCACTTCATGCTCAAAATTGGCAGTTAATTACCCAAGACAAGTGGGTATTAAACATAGTATCCCAGGGGTACAGATTTCATTTCCATACTTTGCCAATTCCAAACGGATGGCCGGATCTGCCACAAAACCAGTGGGCAGAGGCCCAGAAACAAGTCATGTCTCTCATGGATAATGGGGGCTATTCAACTGGTACCAGAAAAGGAAAAAGGACAAGGTTTTTATTTGACTTTTCCTGGTACCCAGAAAAGACAATTCATGGCGTCCAATACTGGACTAATCGATTTTTAACACGTTCCTCGACATTCCAAAATTCAAAATGCTGACTTTACAACAGTTACTGCCTATGCTAGGCAGGAATGCTAGGTTAGTAACTCTAGACTTGAGGCATACCTGCATATCCCAATAAGGGAATCCTGCAGAAGATACCTCATAGCAGGTTTTTTGCATTACCAATTCTCTGCACTGTCCTTTGGCTTATCTACTGCGCCCAGGGTCTTTACAAAGTGCCTGGCACCAGTAATTGCATTCTGCAGACAAAGAAGCATTCAAATTTATCCTTATCTGGACGGCTGTCTCATTCAAGCAAGAGGACAAGGACACTCTTCTTCAACATCTGGCGTTTGTAAAAAGGCTTCTAGCATGCCTAGGGTACATCATAAACGAAAGGAAATCACAACTGATACCCTCTCAAATAATTACATTCCTGGGTGCAAGCTTGAGTACAGCTGCCCAGATGGCTTACCTCACGCCAGACAAACAAAGGCAACTGACAACATGCTTCAAACAAATGGCAACAAAAACCCAGTTATCTGCAAGACAAGTTCTGCAGGCTTTGGGGTTCATGGCATCCTGCATTCTATTAATTCCATATGCGAGACTGCATATGAGGAAATTCAATGGTACCTAAAAAGTTTATGGAGTCAGCATTGTCACAGTCTGGAAACAATGATTCCTCTCATTCCCTGCCTACAACAGGAGTTTCTTTGGTGGGCAGAGACATGTCACCAAAACAAGGGACTGTCATTCACTCTACCCCCTGCCACCCAAATCCCAACTACAGACTCATCAGACTATGCTTGGGGGGCCCACCTGGTGGGGAGATGCATTCAGGGCAAATGGGAGCCCAAACCAAATGCATCTGCATATCAACCAGAAAGAGATGCTAGCTGCTAGCTGTTCAGAATGCTCCGACAGCCTTCAAGGACTTACTTCATCCAGGACAACTACTGATAGACGGACAACACCACAGTTATATGTTATATGTGGTACATAAACCAGCAGGGGGGGGGGGTGCACATTCCTACCCTCTTTGCAGACTAGCCATGGCCTTGTGGAACACAGCCTTGACTTACCAAATACATCTTCAAGCTCAGTTCCTGCCAGGAAAACAAAATACTCTGGCAGACGACCTAAGCAGAAATCTTATGGACCCTCACGAATGGAAACTGGATCCACAAATCTTCAGCATGTTAACACAGAAATGGGGAAGCCCAGACAGATCTATTTGCCTCTCCCCAAAATTATCAGTTGGACAAATTCTGCACAAGAGCTCATCACAAAAAAGCATGGAAAGTGGATACCCTATCAGGCTGTGCCTTTCCCCCTCTGCCTCTACTCTCCAAAGTCTTACTTAAGTCTAAGACAGGAAAAAACAGAAATGATCCTAGTTGCTCCGGACTGGCCTTGCCAGCACT
>NC_056742.1:371216560-371226560 GCF_019279795.1 Protopterus annectens
AAAGTGGCTAGTAATTTGCTATAAAACTTTTCATTATTCTCTACAAGGGCAACATTTGTCTAGTAGAATTTTAGCTTTTAGCCATGTTATCTTCAGTTATCTAAATATCAAAGGTTAGAGATGAGGTGGAGGATACTCTGTGCTAAAAAAAATAGGACTTAAAGCTGTAGTTGTACTCATTGTGGCCATGCAAAGAATTTTTAAAGTTTATGAGGGGTCACGATTGCACACTGCAACAGTAATATTTTTTATAAGCGAATAACCTGAAACATATCTGAGGATTATCAGAAAACCCAAAACTTGTGTACATGTTCGTTCACAGTGCTTGTTTAAAACTCTACAGAAGAAAATGAGGCATGTATAGGAAAAAAGTCTCAACTTTAAACATTCTGTGCAGAAGCTTCGGCATTGTTGTTAATCCAGAGCTCTCAATCATATCTTGACTATCAAATGTAAATGCTCGACTCCCAATTAATTTACCTTTATATTACACTTCTACACACGTTTAGCCAGTAGACTGCTGAAAAAGATAATCCCGTACATATTTAAAACGGCCATTGTTTCTGTTACTTCATATGCTTCATTATTCAGACCTTTGTTGCATTCCCCCAGCCTTACTGATTTTTGTGTTCTTTGTATACACTGATGGCAGTGCTGCATTTCATAGGTAGGTACTAAGCTATTGGCCCTAGGGCCTATACAAGCCTAGCCAAAAAGGTACCCTGGCTTTCGCCACCCAAGAAAATTATTTTCCTGTGCCCCTGTGAAGCAGAACCACAGAAGTGATCCCCGGGGTGAATTTCATATTACCCATCCAATCACCAAGATTTTTCTTGAAGAGTGCTAATGATGAGCTCTGTTTGACATAGGTAGTCTGTTCCAGAGTGTGGGAAGTCTCTGGGACAGGAATCTGTCCCTCCAGCATGTTCTGTTTATTGTGGTGACAAGGTTTAGGTCCTTAGAGCGTGTAGCTCGGAGGGATTGGGATTTCTTTAAGTTGAGCATGTCCAACAGCTCTGGGTTTGACATAGCTTTGCATGTTAGGCAGAGATCGCCTCTGAGTAGGCAAAATGCGACCGAGTAAAGCTGGAGTTTTTTGAGACGGTCTGCGTAAGGCACCTGTTTGAGGCCAGTAATCCTCTTTGTGAGGTATTTTTGCAGCCTTTCCAGGTTGTAGATGTCTTGTGAGGTACATACCAAAAGGAACGTTGTACTCTATAATGGGTCTAATGAGTGATGAGTAGAGGGGAACAATGACCTCTCTTTTTCTGGATGAGAAACCTTTTGTGATGAGGTGTGCCATGTAGGATTTCCTGACCACTGTGGCAATGGATTATCAAAGGAGAGACTACTGTCCACCTGTGTCCCAAGGTCTCATCACACTTTCAGTGTTAAGTAGACTACCGCCTATGTGGTAGTTCATGGGTACAGAGTTTTTACCAAAGAGGATGACGATGCAATTTTTGGCATTGAGCTTGAGACCATGTCTTTGACACCAGACATCTGTTTCAGTGAGGCCCTTTTGTAGGATGTCCACATCATTAGAAGTTTCAATTATGGCTCCTAGTTTGCAGTCATCTGCGAATTTAGTTAGCCAAAGACCTTCTGTGTTAGCCTGTACTTCAGAGAAGTAGATACTAAACATGAGAGGACCCAGGACTGAATCCTGTGGTACTCCACTAGTCACTGGTCTGAAGTCTGATTTGGAGTCTGCTACTTTCACAGTGTGGGTTCTTTCAGTAAGCCAATTGGCAACCCATCTTGTGACATAGGGATTTATACCAAGTTTAGTGAGTTTATCTATAATTCCAGAGTGTGGGGGATGGTGTTGAATGCCTTGGCGAGATATAGATAGGCTGTGTGAACCACCTTACCCTCATCTATGGCTTTGGTGACTACTTCAAAGAAGTCTATCAGGTTTAGGAGACATGATCTGCCTTTTATAAACCCAAACTGTGTGGGGTCCAGAGTCTGGAGATCTCCAATGTCATTGTTTGAGTTTCATGATGATACGTTCCATGGCCTTGCAGACGAGGCTCGTCAGGCTAATGGGGCGGTAGTTCCCGGGGTCTATTGTGCCCCCCTCCCCCTGTCGCGGTGTGCTATTCAATGGGCACAAAGCCTGAGGTGAGGCTATGATTGAACATGGTACTTAGGTGGGGTGCCAGTTCATTCTGTAGTTCATGCAGAAGGCAGTCAGGGATGTTGTCAGGTCCCATGGATGCGGTGTTCTTGGCTTTGGAGAGTGAAGTTTTTACCTGTGCAGCCGTGATTACAGGAACTTTGCATTCTTCCGGTATAAAGATGGGCCCTTTAGGGGGTGAGAGGGGGGTAAAGTTAGCACTGAACCTATCTGCCAGGATGTTGGCAATATCAGTTGGTTCTGTATATTTAGTGTCATTGTGCTGTAACTCGGAGCAGATCTGAGTGTTGCCATTGAGATTTTTGACATAGCTATAGAATGCTTTGTGGTTGTCTTTAGAATCAGTGGCAATGTTATTTTCATAACTAGCTTTGGAGGATTTTATGAGGGATCTCAGCTTCTTACTGAGGCTGACCAGGGAGTTCCTCCAATCATGGGATTTTACTCTTTTTTGCAACAGTTTCTTTCTTTGGTTGTAGAGTTTATGGCAGAAGACCACCAGATTGGCTTCCTTTTTTGGAGGATAGCATCTTGGTTCTGTTAGGGATAGCACGATCCATGCACTCGTGTAAGTGCTTATAAAGTGCATTTGTGTAGGATTCAGCAGTCGTACCTCTATTGTCCATCTGCATGGGTGTCGTGAAGTTTGCCACTTCTGTCTTAAGAAGCGTGAAGTTGGCTTTGGAGACATTTTTTACGGTTGTTTTCCTAATGGGGGGTGGGAGCAGGATGTGGATGTCTAGGGTGATTAGCTTGTGGTTGGATCTGACCAACGAGGAGCTGACCTCTAGTGTGGAACACCGGTCACCCATGTTGGTGATGACCAGGTCTAGGATGTTGCTGCCCCTGGTGGGGGTGTGGATAAGTTGATCCAAAGTGTTGGAATTGATGATTTCCAGAAAACGTTGAGCAAAAGAGTTGGTACACGAGTAGTTTTCCCAGCTAATGGTAGGGTAGTTGAAATCGCCCATTATTAGAGTGTTGGGTTGTACCTTAATATTTTCCAGTGCATCAAGAAAAGAGGAGTGGGAATCCTGGGGCATGTTGGGGGGGTCTGTAGCAAGCTACAATCTGGATTGCAGTTTTGCCCAGAGTTAGATGAACTTGGATAATCTTGGATGCATTATGCTGAGCAACTAGCTTGGAGGTGTGGATATCCTTAATGAATATGGACACGCCTCCACCTTTAGTGTTTCGGTCCGGGTTTGGTGGCCGAACGGTGTGGTATGAATTATAGCCTGGTAATGCAGGGGTGCTCTCCGGAGCTTTGAACCAGGTCTCTGTCATTGCACAGATGTCAATGTTCTCCATTTTAAGGAGTGCCTCGAGTGAGTGCATTTTGAGGTTTAGACTTCTAGCATTGAGTAGCATTACCCTCAGATTTTGCTTGCTTGTACCTGTTACGGTGGTGAATTTGTCATTTGAACCTTGCCTAAAAAGGCACTATAGGGATGGCAAGAGCCTTTGCCAGTATCCGGAATCCCAAGGGCGACAGGTGCAGGCCATCTCTGGCAAAGCAATGTGGTCTGTCGATAATGTCATCCCAGGCAGACAGATACTGGATTCCCTTAAAATGACACCAGAAGCTTAGCCAATTGTTAAAGTCAGTCATTTTGTCCTTGTAATGGGCGTTCCTTCATTGAAGGTTGTGTGTTAGACCCAGCAAGCCAGCATGTAAAAATCTACTGCCAATCATTAGCGGACCGGAGTTCCGCTGTGGTGACCCCTAACCGGGGAAAAGCCAAAAGACACAACAACTGTGGTGTCATTCTGGGTGATGGCAGGATGCTACTCAGGGCTAGGGTCATACCGGCCTGGGCTACAAGATCAGAGAGCTCCTCCATGTCTCTTCATGTAGTCCAGTGAGGTATGTCGCAGGTCCTTGACACCAACATGGGCAATGGCAGAGTCATATTTGTACTGGTTGTGGAGTGACCTGAGTGCATGCGTTATGTGGTAGATCCTAGCACCTGATAGGCAGCTGGCATTAACTTTTTCCTTGTTTAGCCTGGTGAGTGGAACATCAGTGTGCCTGACTATAGAGTCACCCATGACTAGAGTGTTAGGTACGTTATGCCTTATGGGCTGTAGTTGAGTGGCACACTGAGTATGTGTGCTGTGTGTCATTTGGGTTGTGTTGGGGGGTGGAGGTTGCTTGCATTTCTGCTTTGGAGGTCTCTGTTGTTTGGGCAGATTTGTACTGAGAGCCTCCGCGAATGTAGGCGTGTATTTTGTGGTTCTGTGTGTGTGTTTTGGTGGTGTAGGTTTTGAGGGACTATGTGATGAGTGTGGTGCGGTGCAAGTGTTTACCTTCTCCTCATGACTGTCTAGGCCAGTCTTTGGTGTTCTGAGTTGGCCGTGCAGGATCCGATTGTTTTGTTGGGTCAGTAGATGTGGAATTTGAGGTAATGTCCAGGCTGGGCCTTGAGACAAGCTCTTTAGGATTGGATACCAGTGCTGGCTTGGCCAGTCTGGGGCAATCAGCATCATTTTTGGCTTTTCTTGTCTGACCTTTAGGAGTACCTTGGGGAGGAGAGGCAGTGGAGGAAAGGCATATACTGTAAGGGTTTTCCAGCTGAGTGATAGAGCATCCACTTTCCATGCTTGTTTGTGACAAGTCCTTGTGCAGAATCTCTGTAGTTGGCAGTTGTGAGGGGAGGCAAATAGATCTATGTCTAGGCATCCCCATTTCCTTGTTAACATGCTGAAGACTTGTGGATCTAGTTTCTACTCGTGAAGGTCCATGAGGTTTCTGCTTAGTTCGTCTGCCAGAGTATTTGTCTTTCCTGGCAGGAATTGTGCTTGCAGGTGCACTTGATAAGTCGATGCTGTGTTCCACAAAGTCATGGCTTGTCTGCAGAGGGGGTAGGAATGTGTGCCTCCTTGCTTGTTTATGTACCACATGACTGTAGTATTGTCCGTCTTTATCAGCAGTTGTCCTGGATGGAGTAGATCCTTGTAGGCTGTCAGAGCATTCTGTACAGCTAGCATCTCTTTTTGATTGATATGAAGATGCATTTGGCTTGCGGGCCATATGCCCTGAATACATTTTCCTGCCATGTGAGCCCCCCAGGCATAATCTGATGCATCTGTTGTTAGTGTCTGCCTGGCTGTGGGTAAAGTGAATGGCTGTCCCTTGTTGTGATGACAGGCCTGTGCCCACCATCGAAACTCCTGTTGCAGGCAGGGAAGGAGGGTAATTTAATGTTTCCCAGCTGTGGCAATGTTGAGTCCAAACACTTTTTAGATACCATTGTAGCTTCCTCATATGCAGTCTTGCATATGGAATTAGCAGAATGCAGGATGCCATGAAACCCAAAGCCTGCAGAATTTTTCTTGCAGATAACTGGGTCTTTGTTGCCATCTTTTCGAAGTAAGAAGTCAGTTGCCTTTGTTTGTCTGGTGTGAGATAAGCCATCTAGGCAGTTGTATTTAAGCTTGCACCCAGGAATATTATCTCTTGAGAGGGTACTAGTTTTGATTTATTTTAGTTTACTGTGTACCCTAGGCAAATTAGTAATCTTTTTACAAATGCCAGATGCTTCAGTAGAATGTCTTCGTTCTCTGCTTGAATAAGGCAGTTGTCCAAGTAGGGATATATTTGAATTCCTCTTTGTCTGCAAAATGCAATTACTGGTGCCAGGTATTTTGTGAAGACCCTGGGCACAGTAGATAAGCCAAAAGGCAGTGCGGAGAATTGGTAGTGTATTGAGCCAGCCATGAATCTGAGGCATCTTCTGCAAGATTGTCTGATTGGGACATGCAGGTATGCCTCTTTGAGGTCCAAAGTTACAAGCCAAGCTTCTTGCCCAACATGGGCAGAAGCTGCCGCAGAGTCAACATTTTGAATTTTGGAACTCCAGAAAAGTGTTGAGAATAGACAGGTCCAGTATTGGTCTCCAGGCTTTGTCCTTTCTGGGTACCAAGAAAAGTCTCTTGCTGTGGTACTCGCTGAATAGCCCTCCTATCCATGAGAGATGAAGTGCCTCTGCCCACTGATTGTGTGGCAGGTCTGGCATACCTCTTGTCTTTGGAAGGGTGTGAAAGTGGAACCTGTAGCCCTGAGAGACTATATTCAAGACCCATTTGTCCTGGGTGATCATGTGCCAATTTTGTGAAAAAAGTGCTAGCTTTCTCCCTAAGGGTGCTGCCAAAAGATAAGTGCTTGGCATTGGCAGAGGAAAGTCATTGGGATTGTTTCCTATATGGCTGTGATTTGTCTTCTCCACTTTTGGAGGTAGAAGCACCCCATTGTTTAGGCCTGTATGAGCCTTGGGGCTGGGGTCTGCCTCTAGGGCGTCTGTATCGGCCTCTTTGTGGCCTGTCTGACACTGGAACGGACCAGTTCTTAGAAGGCCAGTTCCTGCTAAATCTGGGTGGCTGTACCTGTAAGAAATCCTTTACTGTCTTCATAGATTTCGCTTTATCCTCCATTTTCTTTAACACCTCTTCTGCCTTAACACCAAACAAAGTATCATGCTGTAATGGAGCATCCAATAATTTTGCTTTAACATGATCAGACAGATTCTGTTCCTTTAACCAAGCATGCCTTCTAATGACAGAACCTGTAACAGCGGCCCTGCAAGAGACATCCAGTGACTCACAACCACATTGCAAAGCATGCTTTCCCACTTGTTCAGCTGCATGCAATAAATCCTGCATTTCCTTGTTTTCAGAACATTCAGAATTTGTCAACATTTTCTGTTTTAGCAGTGACATTAAGTATTGCTGATATTTAAGCATATAAAACTGACAATTTAAAGCCCTTACAGCCAAGGTAGCAGAAGTGTAAACTTTTTTCCCCCATCTGTCCAGTGCCCTAGAATCCCTATCAGAGGGGACAGGGTTTTTTGCAGTGGAAGCCTTGACCCCTATGGGACCCTGAGATATAGTTTCTGGGTCAGCAGCAGGGTTTTTATATAGAAATTTGTGAGAATCTGGAACCCTGTACTATCTGTCTGGCTTAACAGGTGCAGGGGGTAGAGTCAAGAGACAGGCCGGACTCTGAAAATACATCATCTACAATGTCTAGAACAGGTAGAATAGCAAGAGGTCTGTGCTGAGGCAGTAAAAGAAAGTCTCTGAGCCTCTTCTTAGATTCTGAGTAATCTTGGCTCTCCCAGTGAAAATGCTCCCTCATGGTATGCAGGGTTTCCCCAAAAGAATAATCCTCAGGAGGAGAGGCTGAAGGAATAGATTCTTCAGCATCAGAATCCTCATAGGGAGGAAGAGAGTATCCCTGATCTGAAGAGGAGTCAGAGGAAATGGAAACCTGATCAGAAGAATCATATGCTGTGTCTTGCGTAGGTCTCTTATCAGGAGGGGGATGGGAACACCTGATCAAAGTAAGTAGGTCTTCGGCCATTTTAAGCATCTGTTTCTTAGGCATGGAAGTCTGTCCTGGAGAATGCTGTAATTGTTTCTTTGTCTTTAAAGCTGTTTTAGTCTTTGCTTTGGAAGCTGAGGTTGGCTTGACATATAACAGTGTATGTCTAAAAACGCCCTCCGAAGCCGATGCCTGCTCGGCGGCTCCGGACCCATCTGAGGGAATAGTTTGTGTGTCCAATACCTTGAATATCCAGAGGCCTAGTTGTCTCCACATGGGAGTCTGAAGCGGCCTGGGGCTCTGAGGTAGCGGGCGTCAGGGGCTGCGAAAGCGCCTCACTGAGAACCGGCGACTGGTCTTGAGGAGGCCTCATCGTCGGTTTTGGACCTCTGATGCCTGTCATTTTCCTTGTGCTTTTTATAAACTCCGGTCGTCGGCTGTTCCGATGGCATTATATAATTAAACCTTCGGCCAAAGTAATGAAAGGCAAAATCATACCGACGCTTAATAGTGCGTTGGTTAAATCTAGCACAAAACCGACAGCTAGCAACGTCGTTGTCAGGGCCTAGGCAAGGAATACAGTAAGAATGAAAATCCTTATGAGGTATTTGCTTCCCACAAGAAATACAATTGTTAACTTTTTCTGACATCGGTCTGGAGCAAGAAAAGTTTCTAGCGGGTACTTAGCTTTATTGAAGACTTCGGATCTGAAATTCGATTTAGAAAATCTCAGGAGTCTGCCAACCGGCACTTGTGAACAGCTTTTGCTTCAGGCACCGCGCAGCAAGAAAGACTGAAGAAAATGGCGTCGGCTGCATCTTTTATACCCCTGGCGCTCCGACGTCAGGGAAGAGGCGACAGCAACCGATGCCGGACCAGGACTTTGGAATTCAGAACAACTGCGGGTAGCCTGCCAGCAGGATAACCCAAGTGTAATGACTGCAACAGTGAAACACGATGAACATCTAGACAGCTGACCATATCTAGACGAGCCCCTATAAACTCCAAGACATGAGCTGGTTGACAATGTGACTGTCAGATTTACCATAATTCACAGACACTGTCAAGTGAAGTATCAATCCCTGCCCCTTTCCAGAGGATGCCTGGTCACTGCGGAAAGGAGACAATCGTCTAAATAAAGCAACACTCTGAATCCGTACAGTCTTACATGAGCTGCTACCGCTGCCATGCATTTGAACTCCTTAGGGGCTGTGGTGAAACAGAAGGATAGGGCTCTGAACTGGTAATGACTGGCTCCCAGCCGGAAGCTTAGATACCTTCAAGAGAGGCTATTAATTCTGATGCGATAGTGCTCGTCTTGAAGATCAAGAGACCACATCCAGTCATCCTTCTGAAGGAGAAAGGACTGCACTGACCATCCAGAATTTGGAATTCTTTACAAGCTGGTTAGATAACAGAGATCCAGAATGGGTCTCTGGTTCCTTTTTTTTCTTTGGCACCAAAAAGAATCTTGATAAAATTCTGGATCCTCTTTGGTCTGGGGGAACCTCTTTGGATGACTCTCTTGTCCAGCATTTGAGTCTCTAGAGCTGATCACTCCCTCTCATTGGGTGGAATGTCAGGGAGACATTTTCTTTTCCTTTGGGGAACTTGTAAAAAGGGAATGAAATATCCTCTGGATATGATCCTTTGCACCTATAAATCTTTTGTGTTGGCTATCCTTACTTCTGGGTACAGGAAGTGCCCCCTGACTGCTTCCAGTGAAGGACAGTTGACCATCCTTTCAGGAGCACTAAAAGGATATGTCTGAAAAAAAAATAATCTTGAGACCCTTGATTCTGCAGACCCCCTCTGCCATGTGGGTGGCATCTTCCATTGTAGTTATTTCTCCCCTTCTACCTCTGGGGGAAAATTTTCCTCGTGATACTTTGAAAATGTCCTTAAGATTTCCAAAACCACATTTTACACTGCGTTGATTTCTAGAAAAGGGTCTCCACGGTAAAAAGGAGACTCCCACAACAGATAAGGTCTTTCCGTCCTCCTCACTGGGGAACAGTGTCTCAACTGTTGGCCCTAACAAAGATGATCCATCAAAAGGAGCACAGATGAATGATGCCTTGAAGGGCTCCACAAAAATCATACAACCGCATCCAGGCATGCCTTCTAATGGCTATGCCTGAACCGGCAGTCCATGAGGAACCTTCAAGCTGCTCGTGATAGTAACCTTATGGATGCGTTGGTAATGGACTGTAGGATGGCTAGTCTTGAGAAGGACTTTTCCTCTGTGGACATGGACCTCAGTGTAGAGTTAGAGAGTTCCTAGACCAAGTCTCTCTGTAACCTAGTGAAACGCACCAAATAATTCAGTGACCATAAGACAAAGGTCGCTAATGTATACACTCACTTCCCAAAACTGTCCATCATCCTAGACCTCTTGTTAATATTATGTGCACCATTTCTGTTGTAGCCTTCAGTCTGCTGTAAAGACCTAGCCTCGTCTCCCGATCAGTATGCAGTGCGCATTGCTTACTGCAACAGTTTACCTTGGTCACAGTAAAGTGAATGCCAAG